>NW_027182498.1:927500-1189824 GCF_040938575.1 Ambystoma mexicanum
AAGACTGTTATCGAGGTGAGCGAGTGAAACCGGGGAGCGGAGGCAACACCCGAACTAAGAACGGGGTGTTTTAAAACCCCGTAGCTGCAAAGAGGGAAAACACGATCTCAGGAGAGGCGGGCAGAATCATCGGCAGTCGACGGATGTAAGAGAGGAAACGAGCCAGCTGCCGCACCGCAGAGAACAGTAAAGTATTTCCCTTCCGACGCTACCTAAAGGCGAAAGAGAGATCACTCAGTGAGCCCTGGCGGAATGGAGGTACGTGCCTGAATGAGATATACCGAATTTAGCACCTGTGGAGAGAAAGGCTGAGAGCACAGCCAGAGAGAGACGTTTTAGAGAAAAGTGAAAGTGAGAAGTAATACTAAAGGAGTGAAAGACTTGACAGGAAGAGTGCCAACCCAAAGAGGTGGTCCCAGATATCCTGTTAACTAAGAAGAAAGTTTAGTAATAAACAATAACATCTAGATGATGAGGATAAGAGCGACCACACACCTTAAAGCCTGAACATTTTCTTTGTCACAGTAGGAAAGAGTAGAAAGATTAGAATTCCTTATTAAGAAAGATAAAGAGAAGAAAGACAGGTAAAGACAAGTGAGGTACCAAATATAATTTAAAGACAGCTAAGAACCAAACACCAAGCAAGGGAAGAACTAGAACTATTCATTGAGAAGAAATACGACAAAAGAGTCAAGAGAGAGAGAGAGAGCACAATTTGAAGGAACAATCTTACCCTATGAACTTACGTGTTTGCATCAAGCTTGATACCACGCTGACGAGTTATGACCTGAATTCCGGGGAGGCTGAAGAAGACGTATCCTTTTTCCAGGTTACCTAAATAATCGAAAAACCCATATTTATGAACAATAAAATAATTGGACTCTACTTTAGTCCAAACAAACTACTTATTGGCTAAGATCTCGTTTTTTTTAAACACAACACCTGTAGAATATCACAGTTTGGTGGCAGCGGTGGGATAGTGAGAACGCCATGGAGGACCTTATGAAGACCCTGAGCGAAGGACAACAACTTCTACAACAAGCTTTGCAAATGCAGTCACAACAAGCTCAAGCTGACAGGTTAGCCTTTCAACAGGCGTTACAAATGCAGCAGGCTCAATTACTTGAAGTGACGAATGTGCGGAATAATCCTCAGGTACCTACCTCAGTGTTACAAAAGTATTTAGCCGGCGAGGACCCAGGACACTTTTTCGTGAATTTTGAAAGAGTCGCTCGGAATGCACAGTGGCCTGCCGAGAGATGGTGTCATTACATCGCACCATTGATGACCTGTGAAATGCAATTGCATATCAGGCTGCAAACCCGGCAGGCGATATCAACTATGGGGACATGAAGAAGGTAGTGTTGGAGAGATGGGACACGACGAGGAAACATACCGAGTCAAGTTTAGAGAAGTCAAATTGAAGGGAGAAGAGACACTGAGACAGTTATTTTATAGAGTAAAGGAGTTGGCGGAGAAATGGTTACAACCTAGTACGTCCAACCCTGCAGAGATAACGGAAAAGGTCATTTTGGAACAATTCATCGAAGCTCTCCCTGGGCCCATACAGAGACGGGTCAATCAACATCCCAAACTGTCTCTGAGCGAGGCTATCAAAGTAGCATCAGCTTATCAGAAAGCTGGACAAAGCAAGGTGTTGAACTATTCTATGAGTTATAAACCACCTCTCTTGTTGAACAAGTCGACAAATCAGTCTAGATGGCCACACTCAATGTTAAGGAAGACAGAAGGGGAAAACATACGTTCCCGACCCAACAGTGAGGGTCCTATGAATTACTGACAAACGTCACCGGCGATGAGAGGTCCGCAATGTTTCGACTGTGGAGATTGGGGCCATCTCGCGAGGTTCTGTCCGAAGAAACCAAAAGCTGAACCAATGGATGTGGGAATTTTCGAATCCCCTAAAGAAATTGAGATCCCGGAACAAATATCTGGGAGACCGTCGCAATACCTATATACATGTGAGGCAGAGGTGGATGGAAAACCCACTACTGCGTTGATAGACTCCAGAAGCCTACAGACAGCAGTGACATCGGAGCTGGTAGGTGAAGATTATGATTCTCCAGGGGAAATTCCTATCCGATGTGTCCATGGGGATGTAAGGGTTTATCCCTCGAAGGAAGTACAAATTAAGATAGTCGGGGAGACAATGGCAGTGACAGCAGCAGTGTTACCCCATTTACCTAAACCACTTCTAATTGGGTCAGACATACCAAAATTCTCTGAAGTAGTTCATAAAATTGAGAACAGCTGGTTAGAAACGGCCCCTTTTCATAGAGAAGAAATACAAAGCCCGATCCCTAGGACACGGAAAAGTAGAAAGTTCAAGCGAGCATTGAAGAAAGAATGGAGAGCTAAAACGTTTTCCCTGTAGCAGTCGATTGGAGGTTGGAGGAAGGCGGAGATAACTTTAGGTTGGCTCAAGAATTGGATCCCTTGCTGCAATATGCCAGAGATTGTGCCTTAGAACAGACGACAGGACAGGGACCACGCTTCGTAAAAGAGAATGGATTATACTACAGAATAAGCAAGTCCAGGAGTGGAGAAGATCTGAAACAATTACTGATACCCAAGAAATACTATAAGACTGTATTGGAAATTGCTCACCTTCAAGTAGGTGAAGGTCACTTGGGAACCGAGAAGACAACTAAAAAGATTCTAGACAGGTTCTACTGGCCAGGAGTATACCAACAAGTGGTGCAATTCTGTCAATCATGTGAGGACTGTCAGTTAAAGAACCAAGCCAATGTAAGAAAAGCACCCCTTCAGCCTATGCCTCTGGTCTTGGAACCGTTTAGCAGAATAGGAATTGATATGGTCGGGCCGTTGGAGCCAAACAGGAGGGGTCACAAGTACATTCTTGTAGTGGTAGACTATGCCACTAGATACCCCGAGGCCTTTCCATTAAAAGCAACAAATACACAACAGATTTGTGACGTTCTGATACCGTTTATTGGACGAGTTGGGATACCCAGAGAGATTCTCACTGACCGTGGGTCAAATTTCATGTCCAAAGTTCTCCAACAGGTTTGTGAAATGTTAAAAATAGAACATCTAAAAACAGCTGTATACCACCCCCAAACCGATGGGTTGGTAGAACGCTATAATCAAACCATCAAGCAAATGTTGAAGAAAACAACTTCTCCAGAGAATAAAGATTGGGATAGAATCTTACCATGGATCTTAATGACCCTCCGGAACACTCCTCAGTCGTCAACAGGATTTTCGCCCTTTGAGCTATTGTTTGGACGACCCGTTCGTACTCTGTTAGATATTTTAAAAGAACATTGGGAGGAGCAACCAGATCATGAAGTAACCTTAACAGAGTATGCCTCTCAGCTACGAGAAAGAGTGGAAAAACTACAAAGTGTTGCTCGGAATAATCTCCTCCAAGCTCAAATAAGACAAGCAAGATACTACAATCAGAAAGCCCACTTACGAACTTTCGAGAAAGGGGATCAAGTGTTAGTTCTGGTTCCCACATCGGACAATAAAATGTTAGCTACCTGGATAGGCCCGTATGAGATCCGAGAAGTATTGGGTCCATTAACATACAGAGTAAAACAGACGGGCAGTAAAGTTCCTTTTGAAACATATTATGTCAATTTACTTTAAAAGTGGGTACCGCCAGACCGAACTGTGGCTATGAAAAGCCTAGGTACAACTTCAGAAGAACATTTTCCACAGTTAAAGGAGAAATCAGGTCTAGAAGGCTTAAACATCAACTCAAATTTGATGCGACCCCAGGAGGAGGAGATCAAAGCAATCAGACAGTTAAAGTTCCCAGAAACACCAAAGCAAGAAAGAGCTTTTTTGGGATTCGTCGGATATTACAGAAGATTTATACCACATTTCTCCACATTAGCGGCTCCATTAACGGATCTGTTGAGAAAGAGTTCATCAGTGAAGAAAATTTGGGAGACTACAGAAACATTGCAGGCCTTCGAATCTCTAAAAGAGGCGTTAACCGAGAGGGCCGTGTTACACTGCCCTGACTTTAGCGCTCCATTTTACCTTCACACGGATGCCTCAGGTACAGGAATAGGAGCAGTGCTATTCCAGAATCAAGGCGAGGAGGAGAGACCAATACTATTCATCAGTCGGAAATTACTGCCCCACGAGCTGAGTTATCCAACAATAGAGAAGGAATGTTTGGCAGTAAAATGGGCCATTGACGCTTTAAGATATTATCTGTTGGGGCGAGAATTCACATTAGTGACCGACCATGCTCCGTTAGTTTGGCTGGCTCGCAACAAAGATTCAAATCAGAGAATACTTAGGTGGTTTCTTTCTCTCCAGCCCTTCTCTTTTAAAACCATACATAAACCTGGGAATTTATTAACCCAAGCGGATTACCTGTCTCGAGCAGAAACCCTTCCCGAGCGTAAGGGCTTAGTAGAGGGGGTGAGCCCTGGCGGAATGGAGGTACGTGCCTGAATGAGATATACCGAATTTAGCACCTGTGGAGAGAAAGGCTGAGAGCACAGCCAGAGAGAGACGTTTTAGAGAAAAGTGAAAGTGAGAAGTAATACTAAAGGAGTGAAAGACTTGACAGGAAGAGTGCCAAGCCAAAGAGGTGGTCCCAGATATCCTGTTAACTAAGAAGAAAGTTTAGAAATAAACAATAACATCTAGATGATGAGGATAAGAGCGACCACACACCTTAAAGCCTGAACATTTTCTTTGTCACAGTAGGAAAGAGTAGAAAGATTAGAATTCATTATTAAGAAAGTTAAAGAGAAGAAAGAAAGGTAAAGACAAGTGAAGTACCAAATATACTTTAAAGACAGCTGAGAACCAAACACCAAGCAAGGGAAGAACTAGAACTATTCATTGAGAAGAAATACGACAAAAGAGTCAAGAGAGAGAGAGAACACAATTTGAAGGAACAATCTTACCCTATGAACTTACCTGTTTGCATTGAGCTTGATACCACGCTGACGAGTTATGACCTGAATTCCGGGGAAGGTGAAGAAGACGTATCCTTTTTCCAGGTTACCTAAAGAATCGAAAAACCCATATTTATGAACAATAAAATAATTGGACTTGTTTTTAGTCCAAACAAACTACTTATTGGCTAAGATCTCGTTTTTTTTTTAAACACAACACCTGTAGAATATCACAGGAGCCCTGGAGGGAGAAGCTCTAAAGGGGCACTGCTAAAGCTCCAGGATGGTTTGGGGGGTGCTGCTTTCACATGTGGGTCGACTGTCCCTCCCCAGAGGGATAAGCTCCAAGGTGGATCAAAAACCTCTTACGTGGAGGTGGGGGGGGGGGCGGAGAAAAACTAAGGTGGACTGGCCAGAGCTCGAGAATGTTGAATGGTGCTGGCCCATGCCTTTGGGCACCTGCTGGTCCCCTGTCCTTTGTCAGGTGGAGGGGGCCAAAGGCCCTTTCCGTCCAGGCCCATCGGAATGCATTGACCTACCTGATGGCCGCTGTCCGAGCCCGGCCATCTGGTCATTGGCCAGAGGAATGTCTGCAAGGACCAGACGGCTTGGCTGATCTGGAAGTCCCGATGGGCGTCGGGTTGACATTTTAATCCAGTTGGATCTATAAGGAGCCCAACGCTTTTGCCGAGAGGTCCCTCTCTGTCACTCTGGGTACACAGATGACAAAACCTAGTCACCTTCCTCCAGATTACTATAGACTGGGCGAGAGGGACCTGTCTGTGCTCCTCTTGGTTCTCACTGCCCAACCCAGGCTCCATGGTGAAACCCCGGGCCGGCCGTGGGGTGTGCCTCACGCAATGCCCCAGCAGACACTGGCCTGCTGGTGCTCTTCCGAGCACTCCATGGGATCGATTTGGTGCACTTGGTCCCTCTAGGGTTCGACTGCTTGGCCAGCCTCGGCTGTTTCAAGCAATTTGCTTCCACCCGCCTGGGGACCATGTCAAGGGTGTGCATCCCTCGGGCAGGGCCCTCTCGTGTGGGCAGCTCTAGAGTGAAGGCCGAGCAGCCCGGCAACTCCCCAGTGGTCAGATCAGACGGGATCCCCTCGCAAGCCACGGCGCTGCCCCTCCTCCACCAAGCACGTTTCTCCAGCAGTTTGGAACACACGTTGGCTGCTGACCCCCTCTGTCGCCATACCAGTGGGAGCATGCTGGCAAACCCCCCTACTGGTTCAAGTTGTGCCTGGGCCTGGCCTCTCCCTCCCACCCACCCTGTGGCATGGCAGAGCAGGCCCGGCCATCGGCACCCGCGAGGTCAACCTGCCCACCCGACCCGCACATGTCTAGGGATGCTCTTTGACGCTCGGGTCCTGCAGACAGCCCCAGAGGGTGCAAAGGTTGTTTCTGAGGCAGTCGCACAGCTCCCCCCGTTGCCACCCTCCAGCAGGTGCGGCTACCTCATTGATCCTGCCAGTAGCATATGCGTGTCTCAAAGATTAAGCCATGCAAGTGTAAGTACAAACGATTGGTACAGTGAAACTGCAAATGGCTCATTAAATCAGTTATGGCTCCATTGATCGCTCCATCTGTTACTTGGATAACTGTGGTAATTCTAGATCTAATACATGCCGACGAGCGCGGACCTCCCGGGATGCGTGCATTTATCAGACCAAGACCAATCCGGGCTCGCCTGGCCACTTTGGAGACTCTAAATAACCTCAGGCCGATTGCACATCCATGTGACCGCAACGATGCATTCAGATGTCTGCCCTATCAACTTTCAATGGTTCTTTCTGTGCCTACCATGGTGACCACGGGTAATGGGGAATCGGGGTTTGATTCTGGAGAGGTAGACTGAGAAACGGCTACCACATCAAGGAATGCAGTAGGCGCCCAAATTACCCAATCCCGACTCGGGGAGGTAGTGATGAAAAATGACAGTACAGGACTCTTTCGAGGCACTGTAATCGGAATGAGTACACTTAAATCCTTTAATGAGTACCCATTGGAGGGCAAGTCTGGTGCCATCAGCCGCGGTAATTCCAGCTCCAATAGCATATATTAAAATTGCTGCAGTTAAAAAGCTTGGATATTGGGATTGAGCTGGCGGACCGCCGCGAGGCGAGCTACCACAGAGTGTCCTGGGGGTCTGAAGCGTTTACTTTGAAAAAGTACAGTGTTCAAAACAGACTGGTCGCCTGAATACTTAAGATAGGAATAATGGTATAGGACACTGGTTCTATTTTGTTGTTTTTTGGAACTGGGGCCGTGATTAAGAGGGACGGCCGGGGGCATTCGTATTGTGCCGCTAGAGGTGACATTCTTGGACCAGCGCAAGACGAACCAAAGTGAAAGCATTAGCCAATAATGTTTTTATTAATCTACTGTTGTTTTTGGTTGTTGGTCTTCAGGTCTGCCACTCTGCCAAATTCCCCTATGAGTGCTGTTAATCTCCGGAGGGAAGTGTCCATGTCTGTTAGCACGACTAGGAGGTCGTCTGCAAAGGCCATTGCCTTATGGTCTTTCCCCACCAAATTTAATCCCTTTTATTCCCCTCTCCTGTCCAATTCTAGCTAGGAAGGGTTCGAGAAAGTTTGCATAGAGGAATGGTGACATGGGCAGCCCTGCTTAGTACCCCTAGTGATCCTTATTGCCTGGGAGACATGCCCATTGATAGCTAGCCTGATAAGTGGTGCTCCATAGTTGGCTTTGACCAGGTGGAGAAGGCCCAGGCCAAACCCCATAACCACCATGGTAGCAAACAAGAATGACCATTTGACTTGGTCGAATGCCTTCTCTACATCTAGTGCTAACACCCCCTGCAGGGATGTCATTAACGGGACTAATGTGGTATGGAATGCTTTATAGAATGTGGTGGGGTACCCATCCGCGCCTGGGGCTTTATTTGGCTGGAGAGATCGGATCGGTGCACGCACCGCGTCTTTGGTAATTGTCCATTCTAAAGCGTCACGCTGGCTCTGTTCTAATCTTTTTAGCCAGCAAGAATGTAAGGCGGCCTTTTGGAGGTCACTCTCCTGTGCCTCCGTATAGTAGAGACTCGTATAGAACGCCTGCAGGATCTCTTCTGTACGTGTGGTTTCCTGTCCCTCCACCATCTGAATGTGGCGTATTGTACCTGCTGCCTCCTTCTGCTTAACCTACCCGGCTAAGAGCTGGTCTGTCTTGTTAGCCTGGAGGTAATACTTCTGCTTCAAGAATAGGAGCGATTTGACTGCTTGTTTAGCTAGAAGGATATTGATTTGCCCTTTGATATGCCTATACTGCCTCCTGATCATTACCCTCCCACCCCCTATCTGTCTCCATTACCCCTATTCTAGGTCCACCTGGAGGGCCTTCTCCTGTTTGGATCGAGATGCCTGCTTTGCTATGAGCATCCCCCGTACATGTTCCTGCACCCCCAGGGTCTTATTTTCCCCAAAGAAGTTGCGGATGGACTTGTGTATCTCGTCGCAAATTACTGCATCTCTCAGCAGATGTCAGGGGAACCGCCACTTCCAAAGGTCCCCCCCCTATTGGATTTCTAGCTGCAGGGGAGTGTGGTCGGGCAGGGCTATGGTTTCCCTTTCTATGATACTTGGCAAAGCAGTGTCTCTGAAACCAATTTGTAATCAATTCTTGAGAATGTTCGGTGCACATGTGAGTACCCCTTGGAGTCCCTTTTGTTAGTTCATGCCATGTATCTGCTACTGCCATACTGTTATGCTAGCCTGTAGTTTACTAGATGGGCCTTTAGATGTGGGTGTCCTGTCCGCGCTTCTGTCTGTTGATGGGCGCCCATAGCAAGTTAAAATCCCGTCAGTATTAGCTGGCTCGTTCTTAACTGGTCTAGGCCATCCCCCCATTGTAGCTGGACGAAGAGGAATCTACCTTCCTTGTCAGCTTTTGCACCTATTATTTCGACGTCAGGTCGTCTAAACGCTATGAGGACCCCTCAAGCTTTACTCTTGTCGTTGGCCTGCAAAACCTGGGGTTACCCTCTCAACTTCATTCTGTCTGTCTTGCTTACGGATATGGGTCTCCTTGAGCGTCCCAATGTCTGGCTTGGTATCCTGCAGGAGGTTCCCCAGTTTCCGTCTCTTTAGTTGGTGTGTTTTTATTCCTCTAACATTGAGTTTTAGTATTTGGATCCCTACCCATACCCTGTTACGTCCTGAGAGTAACCATGTCGAAACAATCCCCCTCGATTTAAGTCTTGTCTTTGACCTCTCTACTCTTCTCCACACCCATGGCTTCTCTTGGTGGCCTTCATGTTCTGGCCTCCTATTATTTCCTCCCTCTGCATCCCCTTCTTCTTCAATATTTAGGATCTTGGGTCCCTCATCCAACGTAGTGATGTGGTGTTGGCACCCTTCCCACTTAAAGACCATTCCATAGGGGAATGTCACCTGGATCTTATCTGGGCTTTGGTAAGGGCTTTGGTCACCGGGCCCATTTGCCTCCTCATTGTTAGTATGGATTTGGCCAGGTCCTGGAAAAGTTATATGACGGCGCTGTTCACTTTTATCAGGGTTGCTTTCCTCGCTGCTTGGAGGATCCATTTGTTTTAGTCGTATCGCTGCAAAGCCATCAGCACTTCTCTTGGCCTGGCCCCGGGTTCTTCTCGCTGCGGACCTTTATCTATGAGAATTTCTCCCCCAGCCATGTCCAGCAAATCTTTGAACATGTGCTGCATTGTTTCCCTGAGGTCGGCATCGCTCACACTTTCTGGCAGCCCCTTCACCCTGATGTTGGACCTTCCCGAGCGGTTCCCCAAGTCCTTGGCTTGGAGCTCCAGGTTATGTCACTACCGCCTGCTGCTTCACTAATGCATCTATCTTCCGGGTGTTTTCAGTGAGTTCTTGAATGGTGTTTTCATTTGTATCAATTGAACTGTCGCCTTTGATTTCCTGCAGGGATTGTGCAAGTTCTCTGCGTATAAGGCTTAATTGTGTCTGAAGGGTAGCAGTCATTTGGTCAATGAATGCCTTAAAGCACTGTTGCAGTACCTTGCTCGTGACATCTTGCCCCTGTGGCAGCATCAGCGGTTCCTCCAACTGCTGCCTCTCTGTCACTGCTGGATCCTCTTCCTCCGGGGCTTCCCCCTCATTTCTCCATAGCTTTTGGAGGGTCCCTTCCGGTTTTCTTGAGATCTTGGCCCTCGAGGGGCCTTTTTTGGCCTCCTTGTCCTTGTTGCGTAACATTTCCTGGTGATGACAAGTGCCTGCCTGCACCTTACTGTAAGGGGCTTCTCCCCAGGCCTCTGAGGTTCCTCTTGACCCGGGGGTATTGGCCAGTTGTTCTGTACGAAGGGGATGATTCTCTCTCCCTCCTGTGCGCAGCTGGTGTCTAGATCCCCTTTAGAGCCTAGGTTGGTTGCCCCCTGGGGATCGTGGGGCTAGTACGCTCAAAGGTGAAAGTGGTCATGGACGCAGTGTCACACTGGCCTGGAGCCCAGGAGCTTCTTGAATTTCTTCCCGGGGTGCCCCTGTGCTCCCACCGCTCTGAACCTCTAAGTATGCTCTTGCACCCCTGGAGGTTCCTTCTTGGTTAATCTTGCATGGCTGGGTTAGTTTACATACGGGTGGGTGGTGGAACGAAGCAGCGCTCTCCTGCAGAGTCAAATGCTAGGGGTTGGGAGCACCCGCTGCCCTCACACCCGGGTTCCTTCCCTGGCCGTTAGCGGGGGGGGGGATGCTGCAGGAGACTTAGTGCTGTCACCCTTCTATTACTGCAGTTTGCCTCTGATGTTGCTGAATGGTATGGGCTTGGGCCTTTCCCTGAGTCGGGTATGCTGCGGGTCTCCTGCCGCAGGGGGGGGTCCCCTTCCAAGTGTAGGTTATGGTGCGCTGGAGCAGATGCTTTCATAAACCTCCATGTCAGTTGTTTGGGAGGGGTGCGTCTTGCGTGCGCCTGCGTCATTGCTGCCAACTCCCTTAGTTATGCCTACTTACCCTGCGCCAGCTGGGGCGTATCACAGCTCATGGGGGCCCTACGCCGCATGGTTCGTGGAGGCCCTGCGCTGCATGGAGCTGGGCTTGCTGTATGGAACAGAGGCAGGCGCAGGATTTCAGGGCAATACTACCTGCTCCCTCTCATTTGTAGCTGGGTGTCCGGGCTGCGCCGGCTCTGCTTTATTGCCAGGGGATCCATGGTGGTCTGCTCACACTCCCCAGTCTCGCCTATGTTGCCTTGGCTGAATGGGCACCCTGAGTCTTCTGCACCACCCGCGTGGGTTCTCTGATCTCCTCCGGCTCGACTGCCAGTCCCCACACAGGCCTTGCTGCTGGCGGTCTCAGGTCCACTCACTCTGCCCCCAAACGCTCCAGTTGGAGTTTTCTTTGGGACCGCTCGCTTCACGGGTCGTCCCCTTTTCTGCCCTGGGGTCTTGTAACACCGTTTATTGCTCCTTTTTCGGATGGCCGGGGAAGAGCACGCTCCTCACGGTGGGGTGGTCACGGGGGCCATTTTGGAATCTTCTTATGAAGCTTTTTTGAAGCCTTTGTCTGCCCTTTCTTGAGTAATCTTTCTTCCACACTTCTCAATCCATTCTTAGTCCAGGATGTGGCACAGAGGGGGTGCTGGTCTCCAACGTTTGACGATGTGGCTTGGCTGCACGACTCGGGCAGCGTTGGTGCTTATTACTTGACTTATCTGCCGCCTTTGATACCGTTGACCATGCTGCCTTGCTCGTCTGGGCCGGCCTTTCTGATGCCGTTCTTTCCTGGTTTTCTTTCTTTCTCTCTAACCAAACAGTCAATTTCCATCCCCCCTTTTTCACTCTGTACCGTCTGCCTTGAGATGTGGAGTCCCTCATGTTTCCTCCATCTTCCAGGTTTTGTTTAACATGTACATGTAACCTCTTACCAAGCTTCTCTGCTCTCACGGCTTCCACTGTTATTCTTAACAGATGACACAGATCCTGGTCCATTTAGATCTCTCTTGTGGAGACAGTGACCAGATTTAGGTCCTGTCTCGAAGCTCTGGGTGCATGGATGTGTAATAACTGGTTCAGGGGAAAAAATGAGGTGTTGGTGGTGGGCCCTCCTTTCTCTGCTGCGTTTTGGACCCCCTCTTTTTGGCCATCTTTAGGGGTAAATATGTTATCTGAGATTTCGCAGGCAGAAAAGCTAAATCCAGTATGTCAAAGGGGGCATCTTCAACTGAAAACCTCATAGTAAGGTTCTTTGTTTACTCCTTTCTCAGTTACGTGCCCCTGTGGTGTCCTTACTTGTTATGTCTTCCATGGACCACTGCAACGCCCTATTTCTGGCACAAACTGGCTACTTCTTATGGCACCTTCAGGTCCTGCCGAACTCTGCAGTCAGAGTAGCCACCTACACACCTACTTGTGCTCGCATTACTCCATGTGTGCACCATCTTCATTGGCTACCCATGGCCAAGCCCATTCAGGTCAAGGGCTAATGTCTAGTTCATCATGCCTTTTATGGAAATGGGGCAGAATATCTACAGGCCAAATTCTGTTTATACATTCCTGCTCGGTCACTTTGCTTGGTAAATGCCTGATATTAAATACTGACAAATCTGCCTTGTACATATTTATTTATTTATTTTGCATTTTTAAAGTGCTCACACAGCCCGCGGGCATCGAGGCGCTGTTACAGGAATTGTTTGTTAGCTACGTAATTGTTTTTTTGTCTTAGTTGCGAATTTACAACATGTTTAAATATGAACCTGTGTTGCTTCATGTCGTCCTGCTTCCAAGGGGAGCACGTTGCCACTGAGCTATCCTCACGGGACATATGTAAATCCATTATACATCCATAAAAAAGTGCTTTGTGCAAAATGCGTCATAAGTCAAAGCAGAACCATATTACTTCAATGCAAATCGTAACTATTGGAAATGCCTGGCTAAAGTGCAAATAGTATAACAGATTCAAAAAGTGCCAGGTGCGCTTAAGAAAAGTGTCAAGTGTTTCTTTCACTCTAATCGCATTTTTAATTTTAGGCAGTGTGAGTTGCTTTTCATGTTATTTTAACTCACTGTCCTATACATCCATATTTCGAGTGACATTTTTAACTTGGACATGTTTTGAGACCTTTAGTTGTCTATAGTTTACCTGTACTTGTTCACACTACAGCACCATTATGAAAAGCAAATAATTTATAGATCGATAATTGCGTAACAAACCTCTGGCACTGTGTATCAGCGTGCCACTGCTGAAGGTGTGAAGTCTTGATATCTGTTGACCCCTTCAGGAAATATTGTGACAAAAGATTGTGAACATTTGCAGTAATAAAGTTTACTTTTTCTGTTCTCCAATTCTTGCAGCGATTCATGTGCTGTTATGAGAACTGTTTTTTCCATAAATGTTTCACTATTCGGCTTCTTTTTCTTCAAATCCCCCAGGTAAAGCAGGTTCACTCCATATGGCTCCACCAATTTGATCTTTGGTTTACACATGTATATGTATTATTTGTTGCTTTACAGTGTAGGCACTTGTCATAATAAAAACACTGAATTACCCAATTTCTTTAAGCTAATGTGATATTTGTTTTTACCCCTTAACTGCCAATGCCCTGCCCGCGCCAAGCCTTTTTTTGGTGATTTCGGTATGTCGCCATTCAATCCATTGTAACTTTTTATTTACATGTGATATCTCACGCAAATTTGGCCCCCTTTCCTCCCAAATGTAGGTGATCATAATGCCACCTAGGAATCCTAGTTTGCTGTATGTGGGGTGAGAGAAAATAACCGAAAAGGGAGCTCATTTTGTGGTTTGTCAGAAAATGCCAATAAAATGATGTACAAAGAAGCCTGTGGTTGCTTACTTGTAAGAGCTAGGAACAAATGGTTTGCTGTGCTGAATTTGCCAATTTCCAGGCTTTCAAGAACAGGTTGAGTGGAAACCAAATAAATAAGGTTACCCTCAATTTTGTGAGAGCTATGCGAGTTTACCCCTTTTTTCCCTCAATAGCCCATGCATGGACAGAATGGAAGAGTAGGGTAGGAAAGCTGAAAGAGAAGACCAAGGCATACATTTCTGAAAAGTAGACATTCCAAGTTTAGGAAACAGTGATTTGCGCAGGTCAGGCAACATCTATGTAGGGAAAATGCCCATAGTTTGGGGAAAGATTTGAAAAATGACAGTTAAAAAAAGGTATGTGCTGGACATGGTTGGACCCGTAAGGTAATGGTTTCTGTGAATATTGAGAAAAGCCGTGCCCCGCTACATTCCCCTGACTTTTCCAGTTAGGAAATCGCATATACCACAAGCCAAAAACAGAGCCATAGTACACACGTTATTTTATGCTGACGGCCTAAACAGACATACTTAGCATGTGTAAATAAGGAAAATAAATGTGAGGCATGGCAAGCATACCATTTTTGAAAGAGAACAGGCAGACCTTTTGAGGGGTAGGTGACTTGAGCAGGTTACAAAGCAAAGCATGCAGTGCCTAAATCAGCAACTACATGTAGTTCACATTTGGCCAATTAAAGGGTTGTGTAACAAAGTGCAGTAGCAAATGTATGAAAATGTTAAACCAAGAGAAAACAAATGTCCTACCATCCCACATTCCCACATGTGTCCTGACAAAAACTGTACCTCATGTGTCGGTGCACCTACCTGGGTGCAAATGGAAGAGGCTAAACCACTGGTAACCCAGGTGTTTCAGGAGAGCAGACTCCTGTAGGAACCCACAGAGGTCTGACTTGCGCAAATTGCCCTAGAATTTATTACCCAAAAGCCAGACAAAGTCTGAAATTTAGGGAAAATAAACACAATTTTCAGACATTTCCAACCTGGAAACCACTGAAACATACCGCCAACAACACATGGCCTACTTTCCCGCAGGTGTCTGGATGAAAACAGTACCTCATGTGTGGGTGTACCTACCTGGGTGAAAAAGTATTGACCATCCCCAATCCAATGGCAGTCCAAAGGAGCACCAGCAGGGTCTCCATCGTTTGTCTGAGGGGAAATTCTGTAATGCTGCCTAGCCAGAGCTCCAGGATGGTCGGGGGTGATGTCCCTGGCCTTGAATGACTCTACCATGTGGGTCCACCATCCGCAAGTGCAGCAGCACTCCCAGGGAGCCCTGGCAGGGTCCCTGACCTTTCCCAGAGGGAGAAGATGTAACACAGGCCAGCCAGAGCTCCAGGATAGTTTGTTCTTGGCCTTGGGCAGCTGTCTCCCATATGGAGTGACCATCTCCAAGTGCAGCGGCTGTCCCAGGGTGCCCTGACAGGGTCACCTTCCCTGAGGGAGTGGGGCCCTTCTGGGGCTTCCTGGAACCGCTGCTGGGCTGCGGGACGGTCAACACACATGGGAGACAGCCGCCCAAGGCCGGTCGCTTTACCTCCAATCTTGGAGCTCTGGCTGGCCTCTGTTGCAGCTTTCCCCCGGCAGTGTGCCAATACCTCCACAAAGCTGTAATGAAGCCCAGCTAAAACTCAAGGACGGCTGGAGGTGATGTCCCTGGCCTTCGACACCTGTCTCCCATGTGAGTCCACCATCCCCAAGTGCAGTGGCAGCCGAAGGGGGCCCGACAGGGTCCCCCTCACAGACAGAAATTGTATAATGCAGATCAGCCCAGAACTCCAGGATGGTCAGGGGTGCTGTCCTTGGCGGGTGGCTGTCCCTGGCGGGTGGCTGTTCCTCGTGTGTTTTGACTGTCCACAAACCCAGCAAAGGTTCCAGGGAGCCTCGGCAGGGTCCACGTCCTTCCCAGAGGGTGAAGCTGCAATGAAAACCAGCCAGAGCTCCAGCACAGTTGGGGGTGCTGTTCCTGGCCTTGGGCATTCGTTTCCCATTTGGGTCTACCATCCTCAAGCACAGCGGCTGTCCCAGGGAGCCCTAGCAGGTTCCGTGACCCTTCCCGGTGGGAGAAGCTGTAATGCAGTCCAGCCAGAGCTCCAGGAAGGTGGTGGTGATGCCCCTGGCCTTGGATGGCTGTCTCCCATGTGGGTCGACCGTCCCCAAGTCCAGCTGCACTTCTGGGAACCCTGGCAGGGTCTCCATTCCTCCTCTGAGGCGAAGGGTCCCCATTCTTTCCCGGAGGTGAAATCTGTAACACAGCACAGCCAGAGGTACAGCCTGGGCTTGCGGACAGTCATCCCACATGGGAGACAGCCGCTCCCAGGGAAACACCAATGTTTTGCTGGCATGGTGGGAATATGTGGCCTGACCCTGCATTTGTGTCCCAGCCCACCAAAATGCCTCCCTAAACTGCCTAATCCCGTAGAATAAAAAAACGACTTGCATAACGCTGCAGCTCCTTGCATAAAGAAACCTGTAAACAGAACAAAAAACATTCATTACCTATGTTCAGCCCAGCAAAAACAAATCATAACTATCGCTCCGATCACTGCCCTCCCTTTCAAGCCATCCCTGGTGGTCTAGTGACCCTCATACCCCAGTAAAAACACATTTGCCCCTTCCTAGGGGCCGATTTCTATTAAGACTATTGGTGACCATAACACCATTTAACAGTATAATTATAGGTTTATGGATTATGTCGACGACTCCACCCCCCCCCCCACCAAACTGGTTGAAAATCCCCTGCCCCCTCCCCTCAATTTATTGACATTTCTTTATACCACTGATGGTAGATGGTGCGTTGGGGTCAGGCCATATTGGATTGTGTAAGGGTTTGGAGAGGGTGGGTGGTGGCGGGGCAACCTACCCCAAAATCTGACATTTTTAAAAATGTGGTACAAAACATTTGGAAAATATTCAACTACTTCATGTTAAATTTCAACACGGGAAATAGCTGCTTCAGTGTGAGTGGGCTAGTTCCCATTAGATAAGAGGACCTTTATGCCTCTCCAGGTCGGAGGGCGTTTCTCTAATGGGAATTAGCTGCTTCAGTGTGAGTGGGCTAGTTCCCATTAGACGAGAGGACCTTTCTGCCTCTGCAGGACGGATGGCCGTTTCTCTAATGGGAAATAGCTGCTTCAGTGTGAGTGGGCTAGTTCCCATTAGACGAGAGGACCTTTCTGCTTTTCTAGGTCAGAGGGCCATTTCTCTAATGGGAAATAGCTGCTTCAGTGTGAGTGGGCTAGTTCCCATTAGACGAGAGGACCTTTCTGCCTCTCCAGGTCGGAGGGCCGTTTCTCTAATGGGAACTAGCCTTCTCAGTGTCTGTGGGCTAGTTCCCATTATTATGCAGGACTCGGCCATTAGGGGCAAAAAGGGCCATTTCTCTAATGGGAACCAGCCTTCTCAGTGTTTAGTTTAGTTTATTATTTGTATAGCACCGTCTGGCCCTGGGGAATCCAGGCGCTTGAGATGAATACAACATAACAGTATGATACAATATGGTCTTAAGGAAGACAGTACAAGAAGTTTAGAGTATTATCAAGCAGTTACAGGTATACAGGGTATACAGATATAATACAACATGGTCCGTTGGTGGACAATACAGAGAGTTTAGAGCATTATCAAACAGTTACAGGTAATGTACAGGCCGATTTACAAATTTGCATGGGTTGCAGGCTGAGGGTGTGCTAATAGGGTAGTGATAGGCGATTTACATTTCTTTGTACAGTAACCATGTTTTGGCACGGGGGGGTGTGGCTTGGCAGCCATGGAATAGGCTGGAAACCCTGTGAGCTCCGTGATCCGACAACTTGATCCGACCAAGAAACGCATATTTTTTTCATTAGCGGCGGCCCAAAAAGTATGTGCAGGCGTGGGAAGGCACAGAGCAGAGCATGAGCAGGTTGACTGCAAATTTACAGCGGAGGAACGGTCGTATTGTTTCTTTGGACTGCAAGGTCGATCGCGGAAGAGACATCAAAATGGCCGCGGACGAGAACAAAGAGATCCCGAGGGGCGCACCCCTGAGACGGAGGAACTGACTCCGTTCGACAACAGCCGAGGAGGATCACTAGGGATACGAAATAATCATCACATTGCTCAGTCCGGGTGGCCGCAGTGAAAGGAAAGCAAAGGGAGAGACTCTGGAGGAGATCCCGGAGCGGAGTGTGGATGATCGAAAGAACCAGCAGATACTGTCGGCCCTTTGAGGATAGCGAGAATCCACTCTTGCTGGGACTGAAGACCACGGGTAAAGGGGCTGACCCATGACTCATAGACACAGCACTATGTCTAATAAACCCCCAAGACTGAAAAGTAAGCAACTCACATTAGAGGAATACACTGACGCCGCCTAGCCCGGAAGGAGCCAGGAACAAAGACAAAGCCCAAGTTGGGAGCAGTGCCACCATGGGCGCGAATCAGGAGGTCCTTGAGGCGATCACCAATCTGAAGGCGGCTTGGGAGACCAAGCTCAAACTGGCGGTGACAGAACTAAAAACAGCACTGGAGCTCCAGGTTGGGGCAGTGCAAGAGGATGTGAATCTGCTACGGCAAGACGTTCGGTCTCTGGCGGACCGCACAGGGACCCTCGAGAAGGAGATGGGCCCTTACACGGCGGACTGTGCTTCCCACCGGTCGGAGCTTCACGCCCTGGTACAACGAGTGGGTAATCTGGAGAGCAGAGCGGAGGAGGCAGAAGGACGAGCCCGGAGGAATAATATCCGCATTGTTGGACTACCAGAGTGAGCAAAGGCCATAACCCCACTGAATTCGTTGAAACAATGTTGCTACAAGGAATCACTGGAGGAGTGCTGTCTCAGGGGTTCGCGGTGGAAAGGGCGCATAGGGCCCTAACGAGGAAACCACCGCCAGGAGGCCCACCAAGGCCGGTAATCGCCAAGGTACTTAACTACAGGGATCGTGAAAGGATCCTGGAACACTTCCGCAAAGGTGGGACAATACAAAGGGGGTCGGCAAACATAACGGCTTACCCGGACTATACCCTGATGGTGCAGCAGAGCAGAATGAACTTTGGGGCAGTCAAGAGGAGATTGCGAGAGGCGGGTCATAAGTACATGCTGCTTTACCCGGCTAAACTGAAGGTTTTTCACAAGCACAGAACTTTGTTTTTTGAAACTCCGGAAGAAGCAATGGGATGGCTCGACATGCAGGGATGCCCCAGGAGTCAGACATTCGGACAGGAGAAGGAGGCGATGCGGATAAGTAATGAACGAGAGGGGCACCGGGGAGTGTCAGAACTTAAGACTATGGGACTGGAATATAGTCATTGAAGTAGCTTGTTGAAGGGTGTGATCATGCTGGAAGAAACGCATGATCCGCTACTATTGCGAACAAGATTTGGACTAGGAGCCTTGCAGGTCCAACCTTTACATCCCACATTTAGAGTTTAGTTAGGTCGCTGATAGTGCGGTGACGCCCTGCTGGGGTCTTGCCTGGGGTATCAGGGTAGGCCTAAATGCGGGGGAGCCTGAGATCCAGGGATGGAGCTGGGCAGCTGTTGGGATTGGGGTAGGGTGAGGCGGAGGGAGGGAAGGGGTTGTGTGCTGTGGTTTGTAATAGTTGGGGGAGAGTTATGGGGTGAGCCTACACCTCACAGAAAACGAGATGAACCATGGGAGACCTTAAGATAGTCCCTTGGAACGTTAGGGGGCTCAATAGTTATCTGAAGCGGAACAAGGTAATGATGTACCTACGCAGACAGAAAGTGGATATAGCCCTGTTACAAGAAACTAATTTAACGAAAGACAAACTAGAAGTGGTACAGAGGAAATGGAGAGGGACAGTGGTGGGGCAACATACTCTGCCTATACAAGAGGGGTAATCACATGGGTGGCCCCACATGTTCCGTTTCAGTTGCTGAGCTCGCAGGAAGAGGCGGATGGCAGGATGGTGATCATGAGAGGGATGGTGGAAAATAGAGAGATCTGCATCGTAAATACTTATGCCCCAAACCAAGATACAGCTGCGTATTTTAGGACCCTGTATAGTACACTCAGTGGCAGTGTGGGGGGAGCTATATTGTGGGTGGGAGACTTCAATTGTGTGTTGAACCCCACCATAGATAGATCAGATGATTAACTAGTTAGACCCACCCCGGCTGCAAAGGCACTACATGCACTATTGGCAGATTTTGGGCTGACAGATGCATGGAGAACACGTCACCCGCAGGATAGACAATATTCACACTATGCAGCCCCACAGGGCCTATACACAAGACTGGACTATGTATTTGTCACGCAGGAGTTACTGACCGAAATAACGCAGGTGGAATACAAAGCTAGAGTCCTCTCAGACCACTCGCCACTGCTGCTAACATGGCAATACCGCCCCCCCTAGGGGAAGGATACCCACATGGCAATTGCGTGCAGAAGCGCTTAAAGGCAGTGTATTCAGGGAGGATATGCGAGAGGAAATAAGTTATTATTTCGAGATAAATACTGGCAGTGTCAAGACAGTGGGCACTCTTTACAGAAATGGCACTGGACCTGCAGCAGAAATGTGCAGGATACTGGGAGAGATTATGTAATCTTAATTATAAAAGGTACATAGAAAGGCAACATGCTGAAGGTGACAAACCAAGAAGACTCCTTGCGTGGCTCTACAAAAACCGAGACTCCAAGGCCCCCCATTCAGAACAATAGTGAAAGACAATGGCGACGTAGTGGATACGCAAGAGGGGGTTAATCAAGAATTTGCAGACTATTATAGACGCTTGTACGGAGACGAGACGATAAGCAGAAGAGGGGAGATAGGAGACATACTGGAAGACATTGGGCTACCCCAAATTAGTGTGGAAGAAAGGGAGGAGCTAGACGCCCCGATCACTCTAGAAAAGCTAGAAGAAGTGGTGAGGCAGCTGCCCACGTGTAAAACCCTGGGAACGGACAGACTCCCAAGCGAATTTTATAAGGCATATAAAGCAGAGATTCTCCCCCCACTGCTGGAAATGATTAACGAAGCATATGAAGTTGGGAGATTACCGGAATCACTGTGCGAAGCAGTTACTATACCACTCTCCAAGCCCAACAGGCCTGGTAGTGACTGCGGTTCCTATTGGCCCCTATCGATGTTAAACCAAGATAGTAAGATTTTAACATCGGTTCTAGAAAACAGATTAAAGAAGGTCATAAACAAACTGATTCAACCTGATCAAACAGGATATGTCCCAAATAGGAATATTTTGAATAATTTGAGGCGACTCCATCGAGTGATTGAACATACTGAAGGGGACACTAGCGAAATGGCGATAGTGTCCCTGGATGCGGTCAAGGCATTTGACTCGGTCAGATGGCCCTGGCTGAAGGCGGCCCTAGCCAACTACGGTATGGGACAAGGATATCTTCACTGGGTAAAACTCCTATATAGTGAGCCATTAGCGAGAGTGAAGACAGGATCTGTGATCTCTGAAAGGTGGCAACTTGGGAGAGAGACTAGACAGGGATGCCCCTGGTCCCCCATGTTGTGCATTCTGGCCTTGGAGCCTCTGGCGATTAATTTAAGGCAGCAATATGACGCAATACGCATTGTCGTTGGGGAAACATCACATTTAATTTCACTATACACAGACGATTTGCTATTGTATATGCGCTACCCAGAGGAGAATCTGCAGTATGTGTTGGAAGTGGTGGGGAGGTTTGCTGAACTCTCAGGTATAGCCGTGAACCCAAGTAAATTCTGTGTGTTCCCGCTGGGCAGATATAGAGGGCTCTTGGCGGAGAATTTGCCGGTACTCCAGATACCGTGGGAGGCCACAACCTTTAGGTATCTTGGCATAGACATATATCATACAGCAGAAGCCGAACATAGGCATAATACAGAAAGAACGGTTCGGAAACTGGAGAACAGCATGAAGTTCTGGGTGAAACTCCCCTTAGCAATGATGGGACGTGGGGCGATGCTCAAGATGGTGGCATTGCCTAGACTGTTGCATTGCTTCGTGAACATCCCATACTCTATACCCCGGCAATTCTTTATTAAGTTGGACAGCATATGCAGGGAATTCCTATGGTACGGGATGAGGAACAGGGTAGCCCTGTGGAAACTTCAAAACCCGCATGAGAAAGGGGGCATTAAATTACTTAACTGGGAAGTATATTATGTAGCGAGCCAGTTGCAACATGTAGCCAAATGGCTCTTTGCGGAGCCTACCTTAGAGCATAGGCTGCATCAAGGTGATTGCGCCCCATACTTTTTGAGAGAAATTATATGATTACCCAAGCAGGAGCTAAGAGGTCGTTCGGGGATGTTGGGTCTGGGGTGGGGGATGTGGCAGAGGGCGTGCCGGTTGATGGACAAGCCGGCCCTGTGCTCTCCGCAAATCCCACTGGTCACAATGATGGGGACAGAAAAGCAACTAAGGTTAATGATTAGGAAGTATTGGGAACCGGTAGGAATAGCAACATTGGGAGATGTGTGGCAAGAGGGGAAAATATTGGAATTTGAGGAGTTGGTGGAACAAACGGGGTTGAGTGCTGGGCAATATATTACGTATCATGGGATGGTGCAACGAATTAAAGATACCTGGTCCGAGGTGGAACTTGCAGAGGAACCGGACACCACACTAGATGTGATATATGATATAGCAGAAGGAGGGCATGAAACGTCTAGAGTGTACGAGATGATGATGACTCAAGTGGGCAAGGAAGTGGTGCAATTTAGACTGGACTGGGAGGAGGAAGTAGGGGATATGATGAGTGATGGGATGTGGGAAAGGGCTCAGGGGTATCATAAAAAAGTATCGAGAAATGCTAGGCTGCAACAAATACAGTTGTATATAACTCACAGAGCATATCTGACGCCACTTAAGATAACCAAGTTTAAGAACGCCGGAAGCAAGTGTGTCCCAAATGCAATGAGGAAAACGCAGGAATGGTGCATGTGTTCTGGGCATGTCCACTGATAGTGAAATATTGGAGAGATATAGCACAGAAAATGGAGGTCAAGGGAATCCGCATGAAGGTGGATACGGTGTGGGCTTGCCTGTTGGGAGGGTTCCCGAGACCGCGGAAGCTTAAACATGTGAGTAAATTGAAAGATCTGGCATATGTACTGGCGAAGAGAAGGATAGCAATGGGATGGAAAGCGTGCCACAAGCCCAATGTGGAGACGTGGTGGAGGGACTTGCAGAAGTGGGCGGAGGCAGAAACCGCGGCATGGCAGGAAGCGTTTAAAGGGGACATAGAGGGTGAAGCCGGAGCCCTAGCGGGTTGGAGACAATTAATAGCAAGCTATTTGGGCCCTTGTATGATGGACCAAGAGGTGAAGATTCAATAAGCATGGCTGAAGAGGTCTTCCCACAACAAGAGGTGGAGACTGGCAATGGGAGAAAGTAGGCTTCGGAGGGGGGTGGGATGGGAAATATAGTGGGCAGAAAAGTAACAATGTATGTGCATTCATGAGCAAGATCTGTAACCACTGTAAGTTGAGTTGGGTTTGTTATTTGTTGTTTGAACAAAATTAATAAAATTGTTAAAAAGAATAAATAAAAAAACATGTTTTGGCACTGTGTCTAAATCTGTGAAAGGACGGTTCGGATCTGAGCTCGAATGGTAGTGAGTTCCATAGTTTAGAGGCAAGCACAAGGAAGCTAGAGCCTCCTGCTTTTTGGAGTTTGTATCTTGGGATATTTAAGCAGTGTGTTTGAGCTGATCTGGTAGGACGAGCTGGGGTATGGTGAGGGAGGTTGTCTGATAGGTATCTATGTGCTTGGTTAGATAGGCATTTGTGAGTGAGTGAGAGGGTTTTATATTCAATTCTTTGTGGTATAGATAGCCATTGGCAGGAGAGTCTGCCGTCGGATATGTGTTCATGTTTGTGTATGTTCAAGGCTGCTCGAAGGGCATTATTTTGGATAACTTGCAGCTTATTAATGTTTTTATGGCTGGTGCCCATGTATAGAGCGTTGCAATAGTCGACTTTGGAAAGGACTAGCACTCTTGCTAAGGTGATGCAGTTGGAAGGTGAGAGGTAGGGTCTGCTGGCATTGATGATGTTACAAGTGTAAGCAGTGGCGGATGAGATGGAGTTGATCTGTCTTGTCAGTGTGAGGGAGTAATTGAGTTAAATCCCTAAGGTTTTGACGCTGTTGGAGACGGTGATGTTATTGCCGTGGATAGTGAATGACTGGTAGAGTTTGTCGAGTTTATTGAGTCTGGGTTGGGATCCTAGGAGAAGAAGCTCAGTCTTGTTGTTGAGGCACAGGCCATGCTTGGCCATCCATTCTTGGATAATGGAGTAAATGTTGTTGAGAGCTGTGAGGACTGTGGAGTAGTCGCCTGTTAAAGGGATCAGTATTTGGGTGTCATCTGCATAATTGTTGTAGATGACACCCACATGGTCCAGCATGTCAAAGAGGGGTTTTGTAAACACATTGTATAGTGTGGGGGAGACACAGGAGCCCTGTGGGATGCCGCATGTGACTGGGTCTGGTTTGGCGAGGCTGTGGGTGCGAAGACCCTCATGGATCTGTTGTTCAGGAAGGACTGGATCCATGCGTTAGCATTGTCTGAGAATTTGGCTGTAGAGGATAGATGTTTGCAGAGGATGTCGTGGTTGACCAGGTCGAAAGCGGCCGATAAGTCGAGGAGGAGAAGGAGAGCCAGTTTGCCGTTGTTTTTGATGTTGTCCATCTGTGTCTTAAGGTCAATCAGTGCAGTCTCGGTGCCGTGTTTAGGGCGGAAGCCTGATTGTCTAAGTCCTAGTAAGTTGTTTTTCTCAAGGTGGTTCTGTATCTGGAGGTAGCAGCTCTGTCAAGGATTTTTAGGAGGAAGGGTACAGTCGTGATGGGTCTATAGTTGGTAGGGACAGTTGGGTCTAGGGTGGGCTTCTTAAGTAAGGGAAGAACCCAAAAGTCCTTGAGGTTGTTGGGCACTATGTTGGATGTGAAAGATGAGTTAATGAGGGATGTGATAAAAGGCGGAAGTTGTTTGGCTGCATCTTTGATGACTGGGGCTGGGCAAATGTTGCCTTGGCATTTGGACGGTTTCAGCGAGTTGAATATTTCTTCAACCTCTTTGATAGTTATGGTGGAGAATTCGAAAAGGTTATTGTCATCATTTTGTGGGGTGTGGGTATGGGCGGAGGGGGTGGTGTTATCAGCGAAGGTGAGACTTTCTTTCTTAGACAGGATTTTGGCTTGTAACATGGCAATTTTGCCTAGGAGGGCTTCTTGTATGTTCGTGCACCAGGAGATGTCTTTGTTACATGTGTCTGGAATGGGGGAGGGGGATTCGAGGTTTCTCAGGATGTTGAAGAGCTCTTTGGTATTGGATTTGGCGTTGCAGATTCTTTCATTATACATGTTTTTTTTTTTTTTGGTCTGAATAATTGCTGTCGGTTATAGGTCAAAGTATCGAATCAAAAGGACCGAAAACAAAAGGATCGATTTTAATTTTTTTTTTTATTATTTATTTTTTTCTTTTTTTCCTATACGGAAACCAAAAAAAAAATATATTTTTTTAAAAAATTCGACCCTTTGGTTTTAGGTCCTATTGACCTGACCCTTTGGTATTCGATCCTTTTGGATTCGAACCTTTGATCGGACACCTTGGAGGTTATAGGTCAAAGGATAGTGGTATTGCAATTAAGATCAGCTATCCAGTCAAGGATGCAACCTTTGTTGTGTGTGGGTTGTGAGATGTGGTGGGTGAGTCCTAATTCAGAGATGGTGTTGGCGATGGTGTTATCCTTGTCATCTTTCTCATCGAGACCTAGATTAAAGTCACCTAGGATAAGTAGTCTTGAGTTGGATTTGGTGTTGTTAGAGAGTAAGAGAGCTATATCGTCATTGAAGGATAGTATGGGGCCTGGCGGTCTGTAAATGAGGTGGATGGTGATTGTGCTTGTGGATAGTTTGATGGTGAGTAATTATGCTGAAGGGAGGGATTGGTTTTGTATGTGCCTTATGTTGAGGGAACGTTTTGCGAATATGGCTACTCCACCGCCTTTGGCTGTTTGTCTGTCTGCACGGTAGATGGAATAGTCATTAGGTATAGCTAGCTCTAGAGAAGGGCCGGAGGCTGGGTGGAGCCAGGTCTCGGTAATAGCTATGAAATCAAGTTCATTGAGGGAGATGATGTCGGCTATATCGGTGACTAAGGATCTCGCGTTAATGAGTCCACCTTTGATTGTTTTGGTGGTATGGCATGGTTTTTTTGGCGGTCAGGCAGGGAGTGATCTGGTCAGTCTGAGGTATAATGTGTGTGCAATGAAAGGCAGGTTTGGGTGTGGTTCTGTTTTGTTTATTGCCTGAGTTGGGAAGAGTCGCAGAGGTATGTATTCTAGATCTAAGTCGGGCGAGTCTTGGTGAGCCTGTGCTGGGGTAAGAGTTGCTGGTAGTCAGGTTCATGAGGGTAGGAAGGCCAATGGGGGTGGTCTGTATAGCTTTTTGGAGGCTGGAGGTATCTGCTATACGGTGAGACTCAGTGGTGGAGGCAGGCTGGAAAGGGTTTGTTCGGTAGGAAAGGGGTGGGGCAGGGGATCGGATGATGTCTTGGGCAAGCTGGTCTGCTGAGGCCATTGGGGTGGGAGAGGAAGTGTAACCCTGTGCAAGGGATGTCATACAGGACCAGGCAGAATGGGAACATGATGAGGAAGGTCCAGGTTAGCATATCTGGTTTAGGATTGGCCGGGGGGTTTCAGTAATCCTATGTCAATGTGATGGGGAGTGAATTGGCACAGTGGTAGATAGCATGCTCATGTGGAGATGCGCAGGTAGGTAGAGATTCTAATGCGCACTTAGGTAGAGTCTTGGTTCAATGCCGGGGGGTTTCACAGTCACAGTCCAATAGGATGCTAGTGCGCGATCAGGTAGAGGTAATGCATATTAATTAGGATGCTAGAGTACAGGAAGGTAAGAGCTGGGTTCAAGGCTAATGCACATTCAAGATACTAAAAGCACAATGCAAACAGGTAAAGGTGCTAATACACAGTGGTGTTAAGGTGCACAATCAGGTAAGAAACTGGAAACTGGGTTCAAAGCTAGTGCTCATTCAAGATACTAAAGCATAATACAATCGGGTAATGCTAATGTACAGTGGTGCTAAGGTGCACAATCGGGTAAGAAACTGGGTTCAAAGCTAGTGCTCATTCAAGATACTAAAGCACAATACAATCAGGTAAAATGCTAGTGCATATTGGTGTTAAGGCGAGGATACGCTCATATAGATTTGGGCTACAGTATCTCGGGCAGGCAGGCAAGGCGGACGGAGAGCGTGTTAATACGCTATATTAAGAGGGAGGCTGCAGTAAACGCTGCTCAGATTGAAGGCAATTGAGAGAAAGTGTCCATGGCGTGATGTGAGGGCGGTGATGTTGGCAGGGGTAGTGCAAGGAGAGCGATGGCATAATGAGACAAATTCCAGTGTACACAGTTTAAAAATGGGAGTCTGCACACGTGATAGCGTTGTATTGTAGTAAGCATTGCTATTAGCGCACTTAGTAGTATCGACAGTAATACATTACTTTACAACAACTAATGCCATGTGATTGCGAGCAAATGTCCAGAGATGGTGGTGTGCGAATGCACCCACGGGATGCACTGGCTGGAGGGTTCTGGGGTGGGTTTAGTTACAACAACTAATGCCATGTGATTGCGAGCAAATGTCCAGAGATGGTGGTGTGCGAATGCACCCACGGGATGCACTGGCTGGAGGGTTCTGGGGTGGGTTTAGTCGGATATGCAGAATTCAGGAGAAAGTGCGTGGTTGGCCCTGATGAGCAGGGGCTGGGCCAATAGGATCAGGCAGCTCGGGTCAGGTGGTCGCAGAGAAGGTGCTTAGTGTAAGTGGGCTAGTTCCCATTATTATGCAGGACTTGGTTACTAGGGGCAAAAAGGGCCATTTCTCTAATGGGAACTAGCCTTCCCAGTGTGAGTGGGCTAGTTCCAATTATTATGCAGGACTTGACCACTAGGGGAGCAAAAAGGGCCATTTGTCTAATGGGAACTAGCCTTCTCAGTGTGAGTGGGCTACTTCCCATTATTATGCAGGACTTGGCCACTAGGGGCAGAAAGGGCCATTTCTCTAATGGGAACTAGCCTTCTCAGTGTGAGTAGGCTAGTTCCCATTATTATGCAGGACTTGGCCACTAGGGGAGCAAAAAGGGCCATTTCTCTAATGGGAAATAGCTGCTTCAGTGTGAGTGGGCTAGTTCCCATTAGATGAGAGCACCTTTCTGCCTCTGCAGGTCAGAGGGCCGTTTCTCTAATGGGAAATAGCTGCTTCAGTGTGAGTGAGCTACTTCCCATTAGACGAAAGGACCTTACTGCCTCTCCAGGTTGGAGGGCCGTTTCTCTAATGAGAAATAGCTGCTTCAATGTGAGTGAGGTAGTTCCCATTAGACGAGAGGACCTTTCTGCCTCTGCAGGTCAGAGGGCCATTTCTGTAATACGAAATACCTGCTTCAGTGTGAGTGGGCTAGTTCCCATTAAACAAGAGGACCTTTCTGCCTCTGCAGTTCAGAGGGCCGTTTCTCTAATGAGAAATAGCTGCTTCAGTGTCAGTGGGCTAGTTCCCATTAGACGAAAGGACCTTTCTGCCTCTGCATGTCAGAGGGCTGTTTCTCTAATGGGAAATAGCTGCTTCAGTGTGAGTGGGCTAGTTCCCATAAGACGAGATGACCTTTCTGCCTTTCCATGTCGGAGGGCTGTTTCTCTAATGGGAAATACTTGCTTCAGTGTGAGTGTGCTAGTTCCCATTAGACGAGAGGACCTTTCTGCCTCTGCAGGTCGGAGGGCCGTTTCTCTAATGGGAAATAGCTGCTTCAGTGTGAATGGGCTAGTTCCCATTAGACGAGAGGACCTTTCTGCCTCTGCAGGTCAGAGGGCCGTTTCTCTAATGAGAAATGGCTGCTTCAGTGTGAGTGGGCTAGTTCCCATAAGACAAAAGGACCTTTCTGCCTCTGCATGTCGGAGGGCTGTTTCTCTAATGGGAAATAGCTGCTTCAGTGTGAGTGGGCTAGTTACCATTAGACGAGAGGACCTTTCTGCCTCTGCAGGTCAGAGGGATGTTTCTCTAATGGGAAATAGCTTCTTCAGTGTGAGTGGGCTAGTTCCCATTAGACGAGAGGACTAATCTGCCTTTCCAGGTCGGAGGGCCATTTCTCTAATGGGAAATAGCTGCTTCAGTGTGAGTGGGCTAGTTCCCATTAGACGAGAGGACCTTTCTGCCTCTCCAGGTCGGAGGGCCGTTTCTCTAATGGGAACTAGCCTTCTCAGTGTCTGTGGGCTAGTTCCCAATATTATGCAGGACTTGGCCATTAGGGGCAAAAATGGCAGTTTCTCTAATGGGAACTAGCCTTCTCAGTGTCTGTGGGCTAGTTCCCAATATTATGCAGGACTTGGCCATTAGGGGCAAAAATGGCCATTTCTCTAATGGGAACTAGCCTTCTCAGTGTGAGTACGCTAGTTCCCATTATTATGCAGCAGTTGGCCACTAGGGGAGCAAAAAGGGCCATTTCTCTAATGGGAACTAGCCTTCCCAGTGTGAGTAGGTTAGTTCCCATTATTATGCATGACCTGGCCACTAGAGCAAAAAAGGGCCATTTCTGTAATGGGAACTAGCCTTCTCAGTGTGAGTAGGCTAGTTCCCATTATTATGCAAGACTTGGCCACTAGGGGAGCAAAAAGGGAAATTTCTCTAATGGGAACTAGCCTTCTCTGTGTGAGTGGGCTAGTTCCCATTATTATGCAGGACTTGACCACTAGGGCCAAAAAAGGGCAATTTCTCTAAAATAGCAGGACTTGGCCACTAGGTGCAAAAAGGGCCATTTCTCTAATGGGAACTAGCCTTCTCAGTATGTGTGGGCTAGTTCCCATTATTATGCAGGACTTGTCCACTAGGGGAGCAAAAAGGGCCATTTGTCTAATGGGAACTAGCCTTCTCATTGTGAGTGGGCTAGTTCCCATTATTATGCAGGACCTGGCCACTAGGGGAGCAAAAATGGCCATTTCTCTAATGGGAACTAGCCTTCTCTGTGTGAGTGGCCTAGTCCCCATTATCATGCAGGACCTGTCCACTAGGGGTCAAAAAAGGGCCATTTCTCTAATGGGAACTAGTCCACTCACACTGAAGCAGCTATTTTCCATCTGAGAAATGGCCCTAACAACGGATGGTCTGTTTCTCGGATGGGAACTAGTATCAACCCTAACAGAAACATATAACTGGCAGTGTCTAGTTCCCATCCGAGGAACAGACCATAGTAACGCAACGCCCATTTGTCTTCTTCTTCTTCTTAATTATCGGATGCATGGGCGGACCCACGCAGGCGCTTCCCCATCCTAAAGGATGATGTGCACCAGACCCACCAATAAATACTTAGCTTACATAAACTCACAACTCCTCCCACCGCCCCGTTTGCCTCACAAAATCCAACATCACACTATTCCTCCTCCTGCCTCTCTCCCCTTCACCTCCCAGCAAAGTCTTCCCACTCAGCTCAGCCACACCCAGCGCAGACTATCAAACCCTCATCAATTCTCTCTCCTCAACATGTCTCTCACACCTAAGCAGAAAATGTCCCACAGTCTCAGGCACACCACACACCGCACAATCTCTCGACCCACGTTTCCTCACTTGAAACAGACAATCATTCAGTCCCTCATGTCCTATCCTCAACCGATTCAGCATCTCCTCCTCCCCCCTCCTCCATTCCAGACTCCCCTCATCCACCTTCACCGACACTTTCCCACGAACACCAAACATCCACCTGCCCTTCACCCCACTCACCCACCTCTCCTGCCACTCATCGATGACCCGTCTCACCAACACCGCCTTCACCTCATCCACACTCAAAGGTAATCTCACATCAACCGCTCCTCTTTTCATACCCTCACCCGTCGCCAGATCCACTAACTCATTACCCAAAATACCACTGTGACTGGGGACCCACGCCAACTCCAAATCCATTCCCCCGTGTACGCAGCGATCAATCTTCCTCCTGATGTCCATAATCATGTCCTTCCTATCAACATCCCCCGCCATAATCGCCTGCAACCCACTCAATGAATCTGAAAATATCACCACCTTATCTAACCCCAACTCGCACACCCTATCGATCGCCAATGCAATCGCCACCAACTCAGCCGTACAAATTGACACATCATTCGTCAATCGTCCCACTTTATACTCCCCAGTGCTTTCCAGATAATACGCCATACCCACTCTCCCAGACACAGGATCCTTCGAACCATCCGTAAACGCTTTGCATCCTTCCTTTCCTGCCACATACGCCTGGCCCAAAGCTTTGATCTCGCTCCGCAATCCTCTTTTCTTTGACACCACATCCGCTAACTCCAAACACACCTTTGGAGACCACATCATCCACCTCGACCATCTCTCCAAATCCGTATCTGTTACAGTCATCAAATCGCCCACACCCCACTGCACTCCCTTTTCCCACATGTGAAACCCAAAAGTGCCTCCTTTCCTCCTCCACCGGTCTCTATAATAATCAAACCTCCAATTATACTTCAAACATTCACGCACCGGATGAGCCACACTCTTCGCACTGCACTTCACCCACCATCTCATATTCAACGCATCTCTCCTCAACCCCAACAGCATCTTCCCCACAAGCACCTGAACTGCATTCGCTGGAGAGGACCTCATCACACCCGAACACACCCTCAATGCCCTTGCCTGAACCCTGTCCAACCGCAACTTCTGACTTGCCGTGAAACCCACTGACACTTGACATCCGAAATCCATCACACTCAAAATTAACCCTTTATACAACATTCGTAGACACTTCTGTTGAGCACCCCACTCTTTCACAGTCACCGCCCGCAAAAATTCAACCTTCGTTTGCTCTTATCCACCATTCCATTCACCTGCAAATTCCAGTTTAACTTCCTATCCAAAATCACCCCCAAATACCGAAACTCTTCCACGCTTTTGTAAGAGGATTCAATTCAGCACTACAGCTAAGTTAACGCCTAGTCTAGAATACTGAATGAAAACCCTTATTGATATATCTTTAGGTCCAGTTCATGCGTTCTGGATGACTACCCCTGTATAACACCCCTCTCTTGGAATCCCCCTGACCCCCCTGAGCCAAGAAGTAGTTCTGTTTTGCAAGTTTAAAAGGTTTATTTGATAATTTAAAATAGATATATATATCACGCTTTATAATAAATTAATAATTGAATAGCACACTTAATCTGATATGATAAAGATTAACAATGGAGAATCTGGCACTAGCACACTTCTTTATAATCACTAATGAGTTGACAGGAAATGGATAAGATAGCACACTGGTAAATAGGAACAAAAGTATAATGTGGTAGAGGATGCTTTATGTAAGCTCAGGTGGATGCAATATTCAATGAATGCAGTACAGAAAATACTCAATATGATTTCAACCAAACAATGTAATCACTTTTCTCTGGCTATTCACTCCCCCCCTCTTTATGCAATGCAAGGAAATGGGAGGAAAGCACACAGTTCTCAGAAATGCAACCAATGTAATCAGTTCAATCCAGCAAGCTTAGACAACAGAAAACAGATAGGAGTTTTGAAAACACAAGCCCAAATTGCTTTGATATGTGCTGGCAATGAATGAGAAATATGCTGGAAACGCTTTTAATTCCCTTTCAGAGGTTCAGGGTGAGTGGTATCTAGTTAATATTAGTCCAGGCTCACACTAGCAATGATGCAGGGATAGTTAGCAGGTTAAACGAATTTCTGGCAAATGGAAAGCAAACAGCAGCAGTTTTTACATGTGAAGAAATTGCAAATCGCGGTAAAATTCGCGGATGCGTGTTCCGCGATTGCGGTAAAACTATAAGGGGTAGGAATGCGGTTCTTGGTGCGATTCAAAGCTACGATTCTAAGCTATCAGAGGAAAGTTACTGCAAGTCTCTAGCCCAAACGGTCGCGGAGATATGAGCGATTTAATAAAGGTCGTTTTTGGGTTTGCAAATTTCAAAAGCTCAAAATGACAAGTGCAGCTTGCAACTAGAAATGACAGGTGACAGCTAGGAAGCAGTTCTACTTAGATTAAATAGATTGAATTATATTATTTAACTAAGAGATTGGTTCTGCACAGTTTTCTAGGTACTCACACTATATTCTTGAGTGAAATGGGCCTCGCCATGGATCTGGTCAGGGTTTTGGACTGGACTCTGGTCTGGTCTGGTCTGGCCTCTGCACTTCACAGTGATCTGGGTCAGCTCTCTCTGCTGGTCTGGGTCTCTCTGGGTACAGCACTGCTTTCTCTCTGGTCTGGTCTCTTAGTTCTGGATAGATTGAAGTCTCTAGTTTGGCTTTCTGGAGGTTGATGGAGGTAAGTATGGATTTTTCCGGCAGAGCGTCCCGCTGCAGATGGATTTGGAAGGTCCCTATCTGTCCTGTCTGTCTGCTTTTATGTGTTTAGAATGTGGGTGTGTTCTAGCATCACTGACCCTACCTCTCTCTCAGCTTCTAATTGGTCAAACTTCCATTTATCATTTGATTGGGGAATGAACTGTGAGTCAGCGTGATGTCATTTTACAGCCTGCAGAAAGTCCACTCCTCCTGTCAACTTACACACAAATCTAGATTTGAAACAAATACATATTTGCAGAGGTACATATTGTTTTAAAATCATATGCACCCATCATGCATTACAGGAGGTATCCCCTGTTCAAACTCTGCTCTTCCTGGGAGCTTGCATTCAGAAATGGCACATATTTCACTTTTTAACTGATTTTTCAATTTCTGACATTGACCCAACTTTACATACATGTGCGCAGGGAGTAGGGACATTAACTGATGAAGTTTCAGATTTTTAACATGCATACATTTAGAGTAATATCCACTTTTCCGCTAAAACCCCCCTGAACACGCCACCGGGTCGAAAAACCTCTTAAAATGTGGGCAGAAAAATCACAAGAATTATGGTGTCATTTATAAAATTTTCACATGTCCGTACTATGAGTTATTCATCTTTTTCTAAACAATATTCTGGCTACAAAGGGGTGTGGTTTCCTCTCAGCACAAGGTAGAAATACTGGTCTTTCCAGTTCTGCCAAGCCAGCTTGCTCTCACAGGCAGTGCCCCTCCCAGCTCCTGCCAAGAGGAAGCTACATTTTACGACTGCGTAATAAAAACCTTTGCCTGAGTGAAGAGGGCTTTGTTCACTCTCCTACAGAGCACAGATAATTCAATTATCAGATAGATGGCATATCCTTAGTGTGGGCAGCAAAAGGAAGGTTGGCCTGGGAACACAGCTGTGACTCAAGTTTCCCTTCTGATGGGGGTAGTTGCCAGGCAGAATTCAGTTCCTTAAGCCAGGTTTCAGATAAAATGTCACTTTTTGTTCCCCAGTTCCTGCATTCAAATAAAACTAAACATTTTTACATATGCAGCTAGAAGGCTGATTCTAAGTTTAAAACTATGACATTTAAACAATTACAAAGGCATGTGACACCAAACATAGGTCACTCATTTCATCTAAACATTTTCGATTTTAGTGTCTTTAAATCCAGTGCAACTTAAACTGCTGACTCCATAGCAGTTTTGTTATAAGCATTGTTTTGGGCTCTTCATTTCCCAGATTTTGTAGGCACACAACACTCCATTCTGCCAAATGTCTGCTGGTGTTCAGTAAATATTTTGCACATATTGCAATGTTTGAAATAGGCACTTTGGCTTGCCTTCAGAGAAACACAGGGTGGTTTTAAACTGCCGGCTTTTGGATAGTGGTGAGCACTGGTACTGCACCCATTTTTGGGATTTAAGAAAATGAATTCCCCACAATTCTAGGTTGCATTTGGCAATCAGCATTGCCATTCCCAATGGTTTCAGACTACTGTGTGGGTAGTCCAATGGTGGTTTTAGGCAGTTTCCTTCTGTGCCCATAACATCGGCAAAAATGGGTGGCAGCCTATTCTTCCTGCATTTCCCTGTGCATTTTCTGGGAAGCTCTGGCCATCATGAGTTTTCCATGTCAGTACTGCACAGTTTTGAGGTATGGCTCGGATGCATGGGTAAATACATCCCACACTTTTCACCCTCTCACCTTTCAAAACCAAGTCCAACCCTTGTTGCACTCTTCTCCTTGAGAAAACCATACTCACGCTTTTATCCACAGACATCGAAAAGCCCCATTTCCCACAGCACTCCTCCATATGCACTATCGCAGCTTGCAACCGATTCTGCATCAACAAAAAACTTCACCCTCTTACCCATACCACACCATCATCTGCAAAGAAATCCACCTGACACCCGAAACCCTCCAAAGCTCGAATCAACCCGTCCACCATCACATTAAACAGCATTGCACTAATCACACTCCCCTGCGGTGTCCCATTCTCCATCCAAACCTCAGACAACACCCCCTATCTTGGCCCGTGTCTCTTTCCCCCTCCCGCCCACCCCCGCTCTTGCCCCGTGTCTCTTGCCCCCTCCCGCCCACCCCCGCTATTGCCCCGTGACTTTCCCCCTCCCGCCCACCCCCACTCTTGCCCCGTGTCTTTCCCCCTCCCTCCCACCCCCGCTCTTGCCCCGTGTCTTTCCCCCTGCCGCCCACCCCCGCTCTTGCCCCGTGTCTTTCCCCCTCCCACCCACCCCCACTCTTGCCCCGTGTCTTTCTCCCTCCCGCCTACCCCCGCTCTTGCCCCTTGTCTTTCACCCTCCCGCCCACCCCCGCTCTTGCCCCGTGTCTATCACCCTCCCGCCCACCCCCGATCATGCCCCGTGTGTCTCTCTCCCCCCACCCTCCGCTCATGCCGCGTGCATCTCTCTCCCTCCCCCCACCCCCCGCTCATGCCCTGTGTGTCTCTCTCCCCTTACCCCCTCCTCCCGCTCATGCCCCGTGTGTCTCTCTCTATCCCCCACCCCCTCTCATGCCCCATGTGTCTCTCTCCCTCCCGCCCATCCCCCGCTCATGCCCCGTGTGTCTCTCTCCCTCCCACCCACCCCCTGCACATGCCCCGTGTGTCTCTCTCCCTCCCGCCCACCCCCCACTCATGCCCCGTGTGTCTCTCTAACTCCCACCCACCCCCTGCTCATGCCCCGTGTGTCTCTCTCCCTCCCCCCACCCCCCGCTCATGCCCCGTGTGTCTCTCTCCCTCCCCCAACCCCCCGCTCATGCCCCGTGTGTCTCTCGCCCCTTCCCCCACCCCCGCTCATTCCCCATGTCTGTCTTCTGTCCCCCCCGCTCATGCCCCGTGTCTGTCTCCTGTTCTCTCCACACCTTGCTCATGCCCCATGTCTGTGTCCTGTTCCCCCCACCCCCCGCTCATGCCCTGTGTCTATCTCCTGTTGCCCCCACCCCTCCCGCTCATGCCCCGTGTCTGTCTCCTGTTCCCCCCACCCGCTCATGCCCCGTGTCTGTCTCCTGTTCTCCCCACCCCCTGCTCATGCCCAGTGTCTTTTTCCTGTTCCTCCCACCCCCCGCTCATGCCCCGTGTCTGTCTCCTGTTGCCCCCCACCGCCCCGCTCATGCCCCGTGTCTGTTCTCCCCACCCCCCGCTCATGCCCGTGTCTGTTGTTCCCCCCACCCCCCGCTCATGCCCCGTGTCTGTCTCCTGTTCCCCCCACCCCTCGCTCATGCCCCGTGTCTGTCTCCTGTTCCCCCCACCCCCGCTCATGTCCCGTGTCTCTCCTGTTGCCCCCACCACCTGCTCATGCCCCGTGTCTGTCTCCTGTTGCCCCCAGCCCCCCGCTCATGCCCTGTGTCTGTCTCTGTTGTTCCCCCACCCCCGCTCATGCCCCGTGTCTGTCTCCTGTTCCCCCCACCCCCTGCTCATGCCACGTGTCTCTCTCCTGTTGCCCCCCACCCCCTGCTCATGCCCCATGTCTGTCTCCTGTACCCCCCACCGCCCGCTCATGCCCCGTGTCTGTCTCCTGTTGCCCCCCCGCTCATGCCCCATGTCTGTCTCCGGTTCCCCCCACCCGCTCATGTCCCGTGTCTCTCTCCTGTTGCCCCCCACCCCCTGCTCATGCCCCGTGTCTGTCTCCTGTTGCCCCCCACCCCCCTCTCATGCCCGTGTCTGTCTCCTGTTCTCCCCACCCCCCGCTCATGCTCCGTGTCTGTCTCCTGTCCCCCCCACCCCCTGCTCATGCCCCGTGTCTGTCTCCTGTTGCCCTCACCTCCCGCTCATGCCCCATGTCTGTCTCCTGTTGCCCCCCACCCCCCGCTCCTGCCCTGTGTCTCTCTCCTGTTGCCCCCCACCCCCTGCTCATGCCCCATGTCTGTCTCCTGTACCCCCCACCGCCCGCTCATGCCCCGTGTCTGTCTCCTGTTGCCCCCCGCTCATGCCCCATGTCTGTCTCCGGTTCCCCCCACACGCTCATGTCCCGTGTCTCTCTCCTGTGGCCCCCCACCCCCCCGCTCATGCCCCGTGGCTGTCTCTTTTGTTCCCCCCACCCCCCGCTCATGCCCTGTGTCTGTCTCCTGTTCCCCCCACCCCCCTCTCATGCCCTGTGTCTCTCTCCTTTTGCCCCCCACCCCCTGCTCATGCCCCGTGTCTGTCTCCTGTACCCCCACACCCCCCGCTCATGCTCGTGTCTGTCTCCTGCCTGTACCCCCCCAACCCCCCGCTCATGCCCCATGTCTGTCCCCTGTTGCCCCCCCTGCTCATGCCCCGTGTCTGTCTCCTGTTCCCCCCACCCGCTCATGTCCCGTGTCTCTCTCCTGTTGCCCCCCACCACCCGCTCATGCCCCGTGTCTGTCTCCTGTAACCACCCACCCCCCCGCTCATGCCCTGTGTCTCTCTCCTGTTGCCCCCCACCCCCTGCTCATGCCCCGTGTCTGTCTCCTGTTCCCCCCCACCCCCCGCTCATGCCCCATGTCTCTCTCCTGTTGCCCCCCACTACCCCGCTCATGCGCCGTGTCTGTCTTCTGTACCCCGCACCCCCCGCTCATGCCCCGTGTCTGTCTCCTGTTCCCCCATCCCCCGCTCATGCCCCATGTCTGTCTCCTCTTGCTCCCACCCATGCCCCGTGTCTGTCTCCTGTACCCCCCCACTCCGCGCTCATGCCTGTGTCTCTCTCCTGTTGCCTACCACACCCCCGCTCATGCCCCGTGTCTGTCTCCTGTTGCCCCCCACCCCCTCGCTCATGCCCCGTGTCTGTCTACTGTTCTCCCCACCCCCGCTCATGCCCCGTGTCTCTCTCCTGTTGCCCCACACCCCCCACTCATGCCCCATGTCTGTCTCCTGTACCCCCCACCGCCCGCTCATGCCCCGTGTCTGTCTCCTGTTGCCCCCCCCGCTCATGCCCCGTGTCTGTCTCCGGTTCCCCCCACCCGCTCATGTTCCGTGTCTCTCTCCTGTTGCCCCCCACCCTCCGCTCATGCCCCGTGTCTGTCTCCTGTTGCCCCCCACCCCCCTCTCATGCCCCATGTCTGTCTCCTGTTCTCCCCACCCCCCGCTCATGCTCTGTGTCTGTCTCCTGTTGCCCCCCCACTCATGCCCCGTGTCTGTCTCCTGTTCCCCCCACCCACTCATGTCCCGTGTCTCTCTCCTGTTGCCCCCACCCCCTGCTCATGCCCCGTGTCTGTCTCCTGTAGCCCCCCCACCCCACGCTCATGCCCTGTGTCTCTCACCTGTTGACCCCACCCCCTCTCATGCCCCGTGTCTGTCTCCTGTTCTCCCCACCCCCGCTCATGCTCCGTGTCTGTCTCCTGTTGCCCCCCCACTCATGCCCCGTGTCTGTCTCCTGTTCCCCCCACCCACTCATGTCCCGTGTCTCTCTCCTGTTGCCCCCCACCCCCTGCTCATGCCCCGTGTCTGTCTCCTGTACCCCCCACTCCACACTCATGCCCCGTGTCTCTCTCCTGTTGCCCCCCTTGCCCCCCGCTCATGCCCCGTGTCTGTCTCCTGTTGTTTGTTAAAGGGACGTTATGGTTAAGTTGCACTACTAAAAACCTATGAAATTCAGTGAAAAAACGTTGTTAAAGGGACGTTATGGTAAAGTTGCGCTACTAAAAACCTATGAAATTCAGTGAAAAAACTTTGTCAAAGGAACGTTATGGTTCCAAGTAAAACCGAAAAATCCTTGAAATTCGCCAGTTATGGTAAGCTAAGCAACCATAACTCGCGCCACCACCGTGCACTGCTAAGACTAACACCCAGGAAATCAAAGATGACATTACAAATGTCATTGATGACATCACTGATGACATCACATGTGTGGCTCACTCTTTTTTCTTTTGCTGACATATCTAGGCCACATGGTTTTCTTCAGTAACAGTCAGAAACTAAACATTTTATTTTATTTGTAGATGTATCCTTCAAGTAGGTTCTTACAGTAATTCTGTTAGAGTCCAGTCACATCATATGAAACATATACATACGGGAAGACACAAGCTTGAAAGACAGCAATCCTTTTTGTGCATAAAGATAATCAATAGACTTATGAGCACTTTCTGATAGTTCTGTTGTTTTTTTTTATGGCTGTACTTTCCCTGTGGGTCCAATCACATCAAGTGATACATATACATAGGGTGAATAGCAGCTTTGAAACAGAGCAATCATTTATTTGCATGAAAATAATCAGTTAAGTTATGAATTGTTTCTGCTACTTGTGCTTTTTTGCTAACTTCACTTTCCCTGTATATACCCATATTGGTATGTGTTCTTGTGTCTTTGTGTTTTGTCTATAGTAATGTTTTATTAGCTACGTATTACATATTTCACAGTACACAAAAATCTATTAAGAAAACAATTATCATTTCACTTTTCAACATATTAACATTACGAATATTATACCTTCATCTTGTACACTGCACACCATGTTATGTTTCTGTATCAGTAGCTTAGTATACTAGATAGAACCCCATAATAGAATGCTATTTATATCAATGCATCGTTCAATGCACTAATTAGGGTATGATATTTATTGCAATGATCCTTGACACTTGTTTCGCAACATTATAATAAGAATCCCTTGTACACATATTTCATGAAAAGTACATACACATGTGATGTCATCAGTGATGTCATCAATGACATTTGTGATGTCATCTTTGATGTCCTGGGTGTTAGTCTTAGCAGTGCACGGTAGTGGCGCGAGTTATGGTTGCTTATCTTACCATAACTGGCAAATTTCAAGGGTTTTTCGGTTTTACTTGGAACCATAACGTTCCTTTGACAAAGTTTTTTCACTGAATTTCATAGGTTTTTAGTAGCGCAACTTTACCATAACGTCCCTTTAACAAAGTTTTTTCATTGAATATATATTGAATATATATATATATATATATATATATATATATATATATATATATATATATATATATATATTGTGAAAGAGTTGAAGATTTCTTTTACATAAATATAAGCATACCTGTACTATGTTTTGTTAGATGCAGATCTTGTTGAATAGAAATCTTGGACAGTTGCACAGTAGTTTTTGATGCAGATGCCTTTCATTAACAGGAGATATGTACTCTGAGAGTTCAAGTGTTGATCTGAAGTGTTGAAGTGAGATGGCAGGGTTAGGTGTAAAGGTTTTGGGTATGATTCTATGTCGCGACAGGAGGCGAGCATTATGCTTTTCTTTCTTACTGCCCTCACAGCAATTTCATATTTAAACATTTTAACCTTTTTCAAAACTTAACATGTTTTTTTGTTTCTTTTCTGTAGGCTTAACACAAAAAAGGGGGTGCAGTTTTCACTTCAAATTAAAATGTATCTAAGAAACTACAAAACCCCATATACCTCTGCTTCCTTGTAGTTCTGTCCTGTCCTTTCTGGCCAATCAGGCTCTGACCATGTCTATAAGAAGCACGCCCTGAAAGCACAACTCCTCTTTCTTTGTTGCTGCTTTCAAAAATAAGTACCTCACTTGGAAATAATAGTGTGTATGTAACTGTTTTGTGAATAAATAGAGGATATGGTATAATGCACGTGCGTTGGAATTTTGCTTATGGACTGAAAACGGAATACTACTGGCAGGAGATGAATGCGCGTAGCATTGGTTGTAAGAGCGCGCCAGCGTTACATTTTCTAACTAAAGCTTTGGAATATTATTGCAAGCGCATGTCAGTGTTCTCCTGTTTGGTAGCTGAAGCTTCGTTCCGCATAGATTTCGCATCAGAGGTCGGGGCCAGAGCCGCAGGCGATCGCGTCTGCCTTAGGCAGCCGGCCCAGCCTCCTCCATTGTGCATTTGGGACATACACATTGCCTTACAGCAGGCTTTAGGACCCTGCTGCAGACACCGTAGAGCGAGGGAGTCTTTCCCAGCCTACACCGCGCCACTACAAACTTATCTCCTCAGGAGCACATCTCACGCATGCAGTCCAATTGCAGTTTAACTTTACAAAAATAAAAGACATCTCAGAGGCGGCCTGGGCTATCATCAGTTAGTCAGTTAGTGACCTAAGACCAGCAAGCCATTAAGGAACTTAACTGGTGGCTGCAAAACATGGAAGCCTGGAATGGCAGAGTGATTTTCGGGGACACTCTGGACCTAGTAATAGAATCAAACGCAAGCAGAGCAGGTTGGGGAGCGTGATGCGGCTCCTTAGAGACCGGAGGAAAATGGTCCGAGGAAGAGCTGCACTTCCACATAAATTGCTTAGAACTTCTTGCAGGGTCTTTTGCAGTACGAGCTTTTACCAAAGACAGAGCCAAGTGCTGTGTGCTTCTCAAGATGGATAATCTTTCCGCAGTCCAGCATATCAACAAGCTAGGAGGGATGTTCTCCATAATGCTGGCCGAACTAGCAAAGGATTTTTGGCATCACTGTCAACAGATATCAGTATCGGCGGAATACTTACCAGGCATACAGAATATAACAACGGATTGGAATTCGTGATATTTGGTAGACTCCAGCGATTGGAGGCTCCCCTCAGACGTCTTCGAGTGATTTCAGGAGATCTGGGGTCCCCTAGACACCGACCTGTGCGCATCCAGGCTCAACACACAGATCCCCCAAGTTTTTCAGCTGAAGGATAGACCCAGCAGCAGCAGGGATGGACACATTGATGAGAGTCTTTGCGAAGTATTCAGAGAGCAGGCAGAATTAGTGCTATTAGTTCCAATATGGAATCCCAGCTGTGGTTTCCAGTAGAGATGGAACTTTCCATGGATTTTCCGAGAGTGATTACTCACAGGGTCGACATTCTTCAGGGCGCGACTGGCCAGCTCCACCCTCTAGTAACGGGGGTCACCCTGCACCTGATGGCATGCAAGGTTTCGGGCAAAGATGGCAGTTGCCAGGCATTTCGCAACTCCCTACTGAATGTATTAGAGACTCCTGGGCTCCTTCCACCGCCGGGCGCTATGGTCCCGCGTAGATACGCTGGGGCGCATATTGTGCAAGATTCAGTGTTAATCCCGTTTCGGCCCCTATAGTGCATGTATTGAACTTCTTAGCAGAAAGATTTGCAGACGGATGAGCCTACAGGACGATAGGCGTGTACAGATCAGCTATCTGAGCGGGGCACGATAAGATAGAGGGTAAACCGATAGAACATCCAGCTATTCTAAGCCTCTTAAAAGGAATTAATATGCGGAAGCCTCCGGATACTAAATACTCAGTTCTGTGGGATTTACAAGTAGTTTTTCAGCTGTTCCTATCCTGGCCAGATAATGGAGCTCTCTTGCGATCCCAACTGTCAGGGAAGCTAGTCATGCTCCTATGCCTGATAGCTTGCAAGAGGGTATCTGACGTGAAGGCCTTAGAGGTGGACAGGAAGATCTTCTACCCGGAGGGATTAGCCTTTAATGTAGCTAACAGGACCAAGTCAGATTGTACGATTATTTCATACTGATACTTTCCAAATAATAGTAGGCTGTGCGTAGCACAATGTATCAAAGACTACGAGGCAGCCACAGCGCAGTTTAGGCCTAGAGGGGTCACGCAGCTTTTAATTGCACGCAGGAAGCCTTTCCATGCAGTAGCGACAGCCACGATTGCCAGATGGGTTAGAGAAGTAATGCACTGAGCAAGTGTTGATTTTTCATAATTTGAGGCTCATTCAGCGAGAGGCGCAATGGCTTCTAGAGCATTCTCTGCAGGGGTTCCTTTACAGGATATCATGAAATCTGCTGATTGGTCAAATTAATCCACATTCAAAACCTTTTTTTAAGCCTATTTTCCAGATAGCAAGTAGAGTGATTGATAGCTTTGAACAAGCATAGTGCTTGTCTCCTGTCTCGACATAGAATGAAGATTACCCATGCTGACAGCGCTGAGAAGTCCTGATTCTATTAAGGACAAAGGGATGGATGGATATGGATGGATAGATGGATGGACGGATGGATGTGTGGCTCTCTGAAAGCAGCCAATAAGGGAGTGTTGAGAAAATGAAATTGGAAAGGGTAGAAGGGGTGCCCCTGTGCTATGAGGTCCGAGGACACTGTGGTAGTCCGCGGATGGCACGTCCCACATCCCGGTCTTTTGAGGAGGCCTCACATGGAAAGGGGACTGTGGGTATTAGCCAATCAGGTTTGCTGGGTGTGATGTACAAGAAGAGGGGGTAGTAAGAGTTTTATTTGCAGGAGTTGAAAGAGCAGTGGCAATGACTATGGTTATGTGTTTGAGAAGGCAGACTGTGTGGATTCTGGGGGACTCTTCAATTCAGTCATTGAAGGTGTATGCTGATAATCATGGCATCCTGCGAAAAATTGGATTGGAGAAGTGGAAGTTTTTGGGCATGCAGTTTGTGGCTTATACCGGGCAACCTTGCTTTCATTCTGTGAGTGTATGGCTCACTTTAAATGTCCACAAATTGTGATTGTGCATTGTGGAGGGGACAGTTTGGGGTTTGTGACTCCAGTGTCTTTTTGCAAGCTGTGCTGAATGATTTCTTTAAAAGCCTAATGCAACTGTTTCCTGCTGCTCAGATACTTTTTTCTGGAAATGAATCAGAGGCACACATGTAGATGTCCAACAAACATAGTGAGTCCTCAAATTGAAGAATCAAGGCAGGTTGTCAATAAAGGTGTATTTGCTTTTGTGTATGCTTTAGGAATGTCATCTTTTGAGAAGGATAATATAAGTTCTCATGGTGTGTACTTTTTTGTCCAGATGAGTTTACGTACAGATGTTGGAAATGCATTGAAGAGGTTTCTGTAAGGAAATTGTAAAGGAAGATGTAAACCGTACAGTAGTAGTACATAAAAGCAAACGAGGGAAAACAATGTGTTTGTTAAACCCCCAAAAATAAAAAATGTTCTTTTCAGATCCACCACTAAAGTTAAATAACTTAAATTGTGTTTAATTTCAACCCACTCCATTGACTGGCCACGACGTCTGCAGACACCATGTGTCATCAATGACATTTGCAAAGTCATCTTGGATGTCCTGGGTATTAGTCTTAGCAGTGCACAGAGGTGGTGCGAGTTATGGTGGCTGAGCATACCATAACTGGCGAATTTCAAGGGTTCTTTGGTTTTACTTGTCCCTTTTAACAATAATTAGAATAGTGCGCTTGTTAGGTTAAAATGTTCCACGCACAGGTGCTTTAGAAAAACAACTAGACTGTTCACCATGGTTGAAGTTCTTGGTAAATGGTTCAAACTGCAGTTTCCTCATCTTAGTACTTGGAGAATTATGGGATTTGGAGTTCCTAGATGTTGTTAAACACATGGCAGTGGAATAGTTCTGTTCACGGCTTTTACAATAGGGAACCTTAGAAGAACAAAGTGATATGTTTGAACAGTGTGAGTTGGTATCATGATTGTGTGTGTGGCCATTGTGAGACAGGCATGGTATCAAGAGAGACACAGGCTTGTAAATACGTTTTCAAAACCTTTATTTCTTTAAAAGTCGGGGTTGGTGTAATACCTATCTTGCCTTAACTCTAAAAGGATGGTTCCCTAAAATTATGTTTCGAAGATCCGTCAAGGTCTGAAAGTCCAAAATAATAGCCTGTCTATGTCGAAACCAAGGTTTGCCCTCACTCTATACAAAAATGTGTTAAGGGGTCTTTTGTCAAAAATGAAAAGATAGTGATTCAATAGAAAAATAGGAAACCAGTGTTGGTTTCCGGTGGCCTCCTTGCTAGGCGTGGTTTGAAGCTTGCAAGAAATAGTTCAATCAAACAGGGCTATTTGTAAAAACTTTGCCACAGGGTCCTTGAAGTGAATTCAAATACCTTCAGTGTCTTTGAGTTGTTTGGGGTTCCCAATCTTCAACTTATTCAAATTTCAGACACCACAAACGAAATGTATCACAGTTTCTTTTGAAGCTTCTTGGGGTTCCCTTCCCCCATGCTTTAGTCCTTTCAACACTGTAAAGAAAACCAATAAGTCTCCAACTTGGCTGTGCCTCTTAGGGTTCCATCCCCAAGCTTATGCCCCTTCCAGCTTTCAAACACAGTCAGTTTTGTTTGAACTTGGATATTCTTCTCTGGAAAAGCGTTGTCGGAGGTGGCTGTAAGAGAGACGTTCTGTTTTTCCTTCTGTCTCTGGATTCAGTGCGGCTTGACTCGCTTGTTGCGTTAGATCCTTTCCTTTAGTGGGAAGTGAATGCGATTGCAAAGGTTCTGGGTGGGGCGTGGGTGGCTGTGGAGGAATCAACCTCGGCGCAGGTGATAATGGGCGTGCAGTCTTCTTAGTCCACTTAAGGGTAAATTGATTGCAGTTTGCAGTCCTTGCTACGACGGGGATGGCAACGCTATATGTTTGATACCTCTATTTTCCATGCATAAGTAATTTGCTCAGTTTGCTCAGCGAGTATTATCCAAAGCTACAACACCGGTTGTCTGCCTGATTTAATCTATTCATAAAACCGGATAGTTGTATGCTAAGCACAGCAATGATTGTGTGCTGAGACTGGCCTATGAGGAGTCACGTTGAAGTATCTGTGTTTTATTCACCATTTTCTCCATGGCTGCTCTTTCTAGCGATTGAGCGGGCCAGATATATGCCATCATTGAGCAGTATGTACGTGTATGTGATATTGGAAGAACAGCCATACAAATGAGCACTACTGGTCGAGTGCGACTTTATTATGGCTGTGGGTCTCTTTAATTCTCAGCTTCCATACGACTGTGTCTCCTACTGAAGACACACCGGGTGCTGTTGCAACTTGAGTACAGATGTTGACTGCATATTTTATCTTTGAGCCGTTTGTTGAACTGCTATCGGTACCAGTGTCTCGGGTCTATTTTTCTCCTTACATAATACAGAGTGTTCTTGGAGAACTATTAAGCTACAAAGCAAATTAAGAGCTAATAATAACAACAAATGAAAGGCCCAGAAAAAGCTGCAGCTGTTCCAGCACAAATGCCTGTGCATTCGGCAACTGCAAGGGCTAATAAGATCAGACGTCTTTTCTGGCCAGAATGCTATAATTGAAATGCATGAAGAGGCCACTATCAATGCTGCTCCCCCTAACAAAGCAGCCTGTACAACTGCCGAATTCGACAATAACAATTCACTTTTGAGTTTATGTTACAGGCAAGAGGGGCAAATAACTATAATGGAACGAGATTCGCTCTCAAAGGCTATTCCGTGTAACAGAGAATCTGAATAAGTGGGGATTGCTTCTAATGACACATTCCTAAATCCTAATATTCCTGTTTTGGATTGTTTATCATGCTCACCTTGCCTAATGGGGCTGGTAAGACAGAATCCCAATTACGGCCACAGAGAGCCAAGACCAGATTGCAACGTTAGACAATTATGAATGTGCTGATAGTATGCACAGTGACCTGGAAGCCCATAACGTAGCTACGCATTTTACACTAAACATTCTATTAAAACTTACTGAGATGGCAAGATCGGATCTACCTGGTACTAAAGTGCCTTGTATGGGCTAGGAAATAAAGATCTCTGATACCATTGGTGCATCTAAAGTTATCCAAGCCGTCAAGGCTCCTGATCATTTGGAATCAACTAAAGTGGAGGTTCTGTTGGGGAGCGAAGATGTAGGCAATGAGGAATGCCAGCTTACAAAAAGGGAGACAAAGGAAATTGAAGCAAAAAGCTGATAATATGCCTACATTACATCCAAGAGATGGAATAAAGGAAAGGAAAGATTCTAAACAAACTGCTAATGTTCAACGCTTTTCCAAACGAGCAAGAAAGAAGGTGACAAGAAGAGCGAAAAGAATGGCTCTTAAATCTGGCAACCTAACTAACTGGCTTATTGGCTCTTCGGCCCAGAGAGCTAAAGCCAATGCGTTAACTCAAGGTGTAGAAGATGAATCTTGCATCAGCTCTACTGACTGTACGAACTCTACATTGTAAACAGTACAATATCAATTGAATCTCTTGATAACAGGGAATGTCAGGATGAGAGGAAGCCAAGGGATGCTCCTGCCCTTAATAAGATCGTATCTCTCCAGGACTGAAACCTCTACACAGGCTACCAGTGGCTGTGAGGATTAAGTATAAAACACTATGCATTGTCCACAAGGCCTTCTGGGGCTTGGGGCCTCAATGCCTTCAACTTCCTCTTCCTAAATATCTCCCATCTCGAGCTCTTCGCTCATCCGCCTCCAACTCCCTTGCGGATTAGTCGCTTCTCAGAGCAACGAGTTGTGGGAGATCTCTTTCTTCAGCTGGGGCCTCCCTCTGGAACAGCCTCCCACCCTTCCTGAAACTTGAGGAGAATCATCTACGGTTCCAGAAGCAACTCAAAACCTTTCTCTTTGCTTCTGCTTTTTCTCCTCCTCTCCCCTGCTGACTTCCTGGCTGAAACTGCACTGGTTACCTGGCCACCCTCTGATCTCAGGACGAGGTCCTCTCCCCTGCCAGTCACACACCTGTGGGCTACATTGACCCACTCAACAGAATTCCTCAGCATAACCAAGCTGAGCTTTTGCCGGAACAGCAAAATGGCTGCGTTGGCTCCTTTGAGCACCACTGCCTGACACCAAAACTGCATTTTGACAAGCACATATTGGGCAGGATGGAACAAGGGGGTGCACTGTAAAACCCAGCCAGTGTGTTGCTTACATGTACAAAATAAGGGGAGTGAAAAAGCAGCGCTGCTTTGCTGCAAGCCCAAAGTTCCCATTGAAAAAGGGAAATATTTACATTTAAAAATGATGCCGCTTTGATGCTCTTTTTCCTCTCCTTCTCAACACAATACCTTTTGTTCACGAGACCTTGCCATGCTTATCCACCTTCATATTGTGCTCCAGCAGGCAAGAGCAGTATTCCAGAATGACAGGCTGTTGTTCAGATCTGACAGAATCAAAAGAAGCTATAGTTCAGCTACACGGGAACCGCTTTACTTTTGCTACACAATGTCAAAAATCACTGCTTTAAAAGAAATTCTAGCTCTCTGCGCACATGTCAATCTCAAGAGACCTTGACCTTGTACAGTCTTTTGTGTACAAGAAGCTAACTATGGCTACAAAACAATGTGGAAGTGCAAATGGAAGAGACAAACCAAATTTGCAAGGAAAATGCTGGCTTTACAAATGTAAAAATTGGCTTTTGCAAACCCAAAAGAAATGCCTGTTTTAAAAGTACCATATTGAACAAAAACTTGTCTATGCCCAGCAATGTCAAGGGGTTTGTTGCTGAGAAACATATAGGGGGATGTTTTATCCAACAGGTTTGTTTTGGGCCAGGACAAAAAAAAAAGAAAATAAAAGGAATTAAACTGCATTGGCTGAATTTTGCAAGCTCCAGAACAGGTTTTTCCCTGCTGACTAAGCTAAGGCTTCCCCCAAAAGGAACCACCATAAACTTTTAGGACACTTGGCCGATAATTACTAGGTTGGAAAACTTTGAATGGACCAAGACAAAGAAAGTTCACACGCTCATCAGACATTCGTCTGTGCTCCACGCTGAGACAATGAAAATATGGGACACTAACCTGTGAAGTGGAAGTGGCCATAAAACCTTCAAATAAACTGGGAAACCCCATCCCCACACTGAGCTGAAGTGACAGTGGTAGCTGAAGAAAAAGAATGATCCAGTGGAGGACAAAAGCCAGCTCATTTGTTTCAAAAGACTATTTTATTAAGAAACTTTGAAGACAGTTATTTTTGCAGCAGAAATTCACAAAAATGTAAAAAGTTAACAATTTGAATGTAATTGCGGGGGGTTTAATTTTAGACATTGTAGCTTTCACTGCTATATTGGGAATAGAAATGGCAGAGAATTGGGTATTCCACGGAAAGTATACCTGATGCCACTGCGAATTTCAATGCTGACATGTCTAATGATAATCCACACACATGTATAAAGTTAAGAGTTTTAGGTCAAGTATTTCACCCTAAAAATGACCAAAAATTATTAGAATGGCGACACAATGTCTTACAGACTGCAGAGTTGGACTGTGCATAAAATATGTAACCTGTTTATGTAATTTGTTAAAATGCTACCACTGTACAAATGTGCCATTTATGGCAAAACTGGATTTTAGCTAAAGTAACTGTGGCAGGGTCTGGACATTGTAAAACTCACATCATAAATGTGACATCCTGCCCTTGAAACCCAACCAGGTGAGAGCCAGGCATCAACCATTACCCCTAACCAATCCAGTTGTTTAGAGGCATGCTTAGCTAAGCCTGCCCCACCATATAGTTCTATGATGTCACCTTGCTTTATATATATGACTCTGAACGCTTCCCTGAATTTCCTGGGCCTGCATTCCGGATTTTCCACATTCATCTTGCCAGATTGCAGACCCCCCTGAAAAGCCAAGGCATAGCTGATTCCAGATACCACTGCAAGGCCAAAGCATTGCTGACCATCCCAGCAAGGCCTCAAACCAGAGACCCCAGATCTAAAAATCCCAATAACCAAAGGGAAAGCTGTGGTGTTCTTTTGGGAAGCATCTTGAAACCAGTCTGGCTTTTTGTCCACTAACTGCATACCCGCTGCAACCCGCTCCATCCCGCTGAGGCGTCGCTGTGCTGTGACCAGACCTTTGTCCAGCTGTCTTTTGCAAGGAGAGTCCGCCGTCCGGTGACCAGAGTCCAGAACACGGTTCATTGTGCCTAATCGCAAATTTAAGAGCTGACTGTGAGTATCCACAGCCCATCACACATAGTCTACACCATCTTGATTTGTGTCTTTGTTCCACTCTCTAAGCAACCCTATCCATATCCTGAAATCTTGTCTGTCAGAATTCTCTGTGCATCTTGTCATTTATCTCCATGCGTTAGTGCCACTTTCTTATTTCTTTTTGTCCTGCCTAGATCATAAATCCTTAGTCATATTTTGAGTAATCAAAGTCATTTCTGCATAAGGTTTAACACTGGGGTGACAGGGTTGACGTCGCAAATGAACCCGGGATGTTACTGTGTCCCTCTTTATCAATATAGTCTTGATAATCTAGTTTAAGTAAAACCTGTACTTTTCCCAGCTGATTTTCCTTCCTCTTTCACTGCTTCCTTTTACCCAACTCAAACCTTTTTCTATCTTGCAAATCGCATCCAGTTTTGTAGCTAGAGACATCCTTTGACCTCTATCATATCCCTGTGATATCCATCTGTCTCCCAGCCCAAAAACCGCATTGGAAATTCAAGTATTTCACCAGTTTTTCATAAAATTAGTTTGTGTCATTTTAAACGGGAATTGAAAACAAATGCAATTTTCCAACGTGTGAATTTGGCTGCAGCATGTTCTAGCTTTCCACTTGTTTTAGAATTGTATGCCTTTTCTTGATCCATTGCCTTGTGATTGCTAGTGTTTATGCCTTACTGTCCTTGTGAGAAATCATATGTGCCTCATACATTTAACCGCACATTAATTTTGATTCTGTTTGCTGCCTCTTATCCCTGACTGCCTGCTGCTCCATTCTATCCACTCAGAATTCGCTGAGTTGAGGGAACATTGCAGGGGGAAACCTTAACTTCTATCTATCCTAATTCAAAAAGTGCTCCTATTCAATTGTGCTTTGGATATGTTCATGTAGAAGGTTAACCAAGTGTAGTTCAGTATTTTGTATTGTAATTATCACCCCATTGGTGATTGCTGCCCAATATTAAAATGTGTGTTATTTTTGTGAATTCTAAATATAAATAAATATTGTATTTTCACCAACCGGCCTGGTTCATGGTCCATTGTGAACTGGAGTATTTGTAAAAGGGGGTTTGATACGGGTCGGGTACTGGCTCAATTTGAATTCATTGAAATTAAAGAAAAGACATTCCTATTGAGCGCCACATCACAGGATAAGACCAAGTGTCCTGGTCCAGTGTGTGATGCCAGATTGGTATCGTTAACACCCCTGCACTGCCTTCCTGGCAACCCCTGAACTTGTGGACTGTTTTCTATATCCCTACAGTCCCACTACCAGCACTTGATACCTGATGCCTGCACTTACCTCTGCACTTGCCACCTGCTGGCCTTTACTTATTATTATTTATTCTATTATCCCATGTACTGCACTGTCCCCTCCCATTCCCCCCGCACTTTCCCCTTTCTCCCTTCCACTTGCGCGATCTGAATGACACCTGGCCTAGTAGGATCGTTGTCTGTCTTCCCTCTGTTCCCCCTCCCTTGCCTCATCACGCCTTGAAACACGTGTGTTATAAATGCCATATCATATCATATATATACACCTAAGGAGAAGGATAAAATCTTAGCAGAAAAGAAACAGTATTTACCACTGAAAAACGTTCACTATCTCGAATATAACTAACAGGAAGAAAAAGCCCATAGATATAAGCAGTATAATGGAGATCCTTAACTACCACCTGCCACTAAGGATAATTAAAAGCAGTGACTTCAAATTTGTTGAACAGTGCCCTGACTTTATAATTAAGGTTCACTGTTACTCTGAAGAACTGGTATCTTTAATCAGTGACACGGTCCCAGAGTTGAATAGACGGGGCTATGAACTTGATTGTACCCATACGGTGAATACAACAGATAAGCTGAATAGGAAGAAGGTAGACAAAGAAAAACAGCATGTAAGAACTGACCCTACTGCTAAAAGTGACGCTACTGTGAAATCTCACTGGGTGTGGCTTTGTTCTTCCTCCCGCCCCCTAAAATCACACATAAATGAGGTGATGCAAACATAATTTCATGGAATACCAGAGGCCATAAACATCTATTTGGCCATAATGGGTCCTACAGTCTCGTTAATAAAGCAGAAAATATATTTCTGCAGGAAACATGGCTGTTAGGCCCAGCCCAGTTTGACGGATATACCTCATATTCTAGGCATGCCAATAGGGGTGAAAGAGGTAGACCATATGGTGGTCTGGCTATAGTTTCCAACAATATACATCCTATGGAGTGTCCCCTAAGAGAGGTTGACCATAATGTATGAATGGTGGAAATCCAGTTGAAAAAGGATTTGAAAATCCTACTGGCGGATGTCTATGACCCTCCCAGTGACGACCTCACATTGGCGATAGTTAAAAATGTTTTAATGTGTAATCAATAACTATGCGATAGGTGGAAATGTTAATATCATAATTGGGGGTGATCTCAATGCAAGTGGTCTTGGTGATATTCAACCAGCCAAGACTAGTAATGGTGCCTTAACTAAAAGCTATCATAAAAATATGAGGTGGATAACTTTTTTTGCTGACATGGATCTAAAGATTGTGAATGGGTCTGTAAAGGACGATAATGCAACTGGCTCCACTTGGACTAATGTCTCATGCTTTTCTACTTTGGACTACCTATGTGTGAGTGTAAAGTTATATTCTTTGATAGTAGACTTGCAAATCTCTTTTAATGAATTCAGTGACCATGCAATATTGGCCCTCAGATTTGCCTCAGTAAAAAATAAGCCATCGGTCTTTGATAAAGTTGGCAAGGTAACGTTGACTCACAATGGAAACAGACTAGGTTTTCTGATCGAAATCTGGACAAAGAAACAAATTGGAGTAGAGGCCTGAGGGGCAAATACATGGCCATGACAGCGGCAGATGAGATTGTAAGCACCTTTTCCTTACTATTTTTTCGGCCGCTTACCCCCTCTTGACTTTATCGTGCACCCTCGCACTTTCCTCTTGCTATGCTTATGTCAGCTTTAACTTTGCATTTGGGCCGCTTGCCCTTTCTTTGAAATCTAACTGCTTTGCTTTGTCTTTTATTTCTACGCTGCTCGATTTGTCTCCTGTTCCTTTCTTACACTCGCTTTCTCTCTTTCTACTTTCTGTTTCTTAAGAGGTCCTTCTTGTTTTCCACTTGTGCCATTTTACATATCTTGCTTTTCCCTCTCTTACCGCTCCAGCCTCTCTAATGTGAAACTCACCGGTCTCTGGTGAGTGGTCTCTCTGGGATGCTTTTGGGTCGAGGACAGGGTCTCGCCACCTGCCCCTCAGATACCCTTAGGCCCGGCATACGGCCCAAGGGAATAAGCAATTGAACGGACTCTGCCAGCAGGGTCCCAGCTGCCTTGCTCTGACTCTCAGGAGAAACAGCTCCCCAACCACGCTGCAGCCCTCCTTACACACCGGACCAGCGTCACAGCACAACGCTCTCCTCTGGATCCTCCTTCCTACAGCTGCCAGCTTTGTGGCTTCTCTTGTCCAAAATTCCTCTCCAGCTCGCTCATCCATCGTTGTAAGACCACACCTTCTTATAGTGAAAACACTGTTCCATGTGTTAATATCCCCCCAAAAATATTGCAATATTATTTCCGCGATATTGACCCATGGACCCTGTGGGGGACACACCTGCAATCCCTGCATTATTTAAAAATGTGCGGGGGCCTCCCCCGCAACCCTCGCTCCCACAAATTATCCCCCCAAAAAATATTGCTTATGGTGAGACAAACGGCCATATGTACGGTGATATTTTTGGTGGGGATATTTTGTAGAGATACCGGAAAAACATGTCAAGTGGAGTCGGGTGTAAATGGCCACTATTAAGTCTGACTCTGCCTGACTCTATTAGTGGGACAACTCTGGTTCTTTCTAGGGTAGGTTTCCCTTATTTACCCCATTTTATTCCAATGGGTTTGTTTGTTTATTTGTTTGTTTGTTTATTTGATAATGCGCTCCAAGCCTATGGGCAGCTGGGCGCAACAATACAAGTAGACTCGAAACTTAGTTACAGTGCCTGACACAGGCTATTACACAACAGTGGTAACTTACAACTAATCTTTACTGATCTTAGTCGCTTCCTCCTTATCTCAGTATTTGTTGGAAATGGCGAAGGGAAGATGGGGTGAGATGGGAATTGATGTTTACAAGCTGTATCATTACAAGGTGATTGGTAAAGGATAGGGCGAGACCCCCTGGCCCTAGTTCGGTATACACAAGGTGATTCTCTTAAAAGGTGATTCTCTTTGTATTAATGTACTCTCTTTATTATCCACATGGACATGGGACTATGAGCCTGTGTAACCCTTCCCATGATCTGGACTGGGGAAAAACAAAGAAGTGTTGGAATTGAGATTATGGGCCTCATTCTGACTGTGCTGGTCCGGTAACAACGGTGCCGTTAAGTCTACCAGCACCGTTGTTACCGGACTGTCACAGTACGACTCTGCGGGCGGGTGCTGTCCCACCTGACAGGGTCAGATCCGGCAGGCGGAACGGCACCTGCCCGCAGAGTTACACAGAAGCACCAGCACTGTTATTAGCGGTGCCGGTGCTTCTGTGGTCTCCGTTCCCATGGACTCAAGTGGCAATGGGGATTAACAATTCACTGCGCCTGACTTCCCCAAACGCCGGGGTTGTAATACCCTGATGTTACCAGCAAGCCAGGCGCCAGTAAATATTACAAGTAGCACCGGCATGGTTACCCCCGGACTTATAATGAGGCACTATGTTTGTGTCTTACCTTGCTTTCTGATTTACCCAGGGTTGCTCTGGGATAATCGGTCTGTCTCTCTCTTGGGTTAGGAGTAATGGGACCTGCATAACCCATAAAGGCTTCTGGGATTTCTTTACCTATTGTCCCATTGGAATACTGCGTCTCTCCTAAGGTATTCTTCTGGGAGTAACGCTGGCACCCCCTAACCAGGTGATCCTCCCTTGCTTGTCCACCCGCAGGGTTGGGATCCAAAAGCAATTGCCCTCCCCTGGCTACCTGAATATAGGATTCTTGGGGTCTATATGGGAGAATAACACAAGGTTTCTCACACCATAAAAATAGGAATAAGAGGATTCACTTCTCCCACCAGTGGGAACACGCATCTGACAGTGTGCCATTAGAGTCTGGGGCATCAGAGGGTCTTCCTCATGGAAAAGGGTCTTGTGTATAAGGAGGTCTTTCTCACGGGAAAGGTGGAGCTACCGAGTATCGTCCAGTGAATTAATGACATCTCCCCGGTTGCTGTCTCCTCCCAGGTGATCCTCCCTAATGAAACCGCCCCCAGTGTCAGGATCAGGTAGCGGCTGCCTTCCCCTGCCCACATGGGAGGAGGTCACTGCCCGGGAATCCACAATGACACCACTATATTCAACACACTGCCATACTATTTTCCTCCCTTCTGTACATTTATTTTCACATTGCCATCATCATGTAGGTTCTGTTCGAAATTGTTTTTAACCTGATTACAATACATTGTGTTTATTTTCAAGGCGATATCAAAAACAGTGTGATTCAGTGCAAGACTGCAGTTATCATATTTTTATAGATAAAAGCAGATGGAAAACAATCTGTTTCCTGTCATTATTTATTTGAAAACAAAAATGGAAAGAAGCAAAAGCAGGTCTCTTGCTTGCCTCTCCATACTGTCAGTCGTGCCTTGCATGCCAATAGCTGTGAACGCTGGCAGCACCGTCTCAGTAATTATTATTGACTGCGTCTTCCACCCAAGTAGGCACTTATTTGTTTTCAAACCACCACTGCTCCCAGTGAGGGCTAGATTTTGTTTGTCCTCTCTTCACCCCACAATCCTATAGATTTTTTTTATGTCATTCTGACAGGTGCTTGGTTGCTTTTTGGCCAATAGTCCCGCTAGGCGAATGCCAGAACAGAGACTGAACCAGAAGCAGAGACGATTGGTGAATTTCTAGATGCAGGGTTGTAAACATTTCTTCTAATTATGCCCTAGTGACCAAGCGTAGTGAGAGAATCCGAGCCAATCACAAGAGGTTTGGGGGCTGGGGGGATCACCACCGAGCAAATTTTTAAAATATTGGGTTAAAATGGTACATTTTTGAAAAATGGGGTAAAAAGCTAAAAAGGTTGCAATTGGTTTTGTAAGAGAATTTATGAAAAGATCCTATATATGCAAGCCACTAACAGTGCACAGGAGCTTTTATCCAAGCACATTGTCATGATGCTGTTGCCCATAATAACTGGCAGTATAATCAGATGTTCACACTGGCTGTGTCCATACATTCCCATGGTGGCTGCACCAATATATACCAGTATTCCCATATAAGAACACACTCCTGTTTGCTTTGCGCATAATGCCAGAGATACTATAAGAAAACATGTCCATTCCTGTTCTGCCAATATATGGCACTATCCCGACATAAGATCATAACTCCAGTTGGCTTTATCATTATAAATGCATGCCACAGTATGAAAACATGCCCAAACTGGCTGCACCAAAATGCCAGTTTTCCTAGATAATAACACGTATCATGCTTGCTTTATCAAAGATGGCGATTACAAAATGTCATGCCACAGTAAGAAATGGCTAGACTGGCTGCAGCAAAATGCCAGTCTAGCCATGTAATAACACTTTTCATGTTTGCTTTATCATAGATGCCCAGTAAAACATGTACTGTTTTCCCCCGTTGTGTGCCAGCGTTTTGTACTCCCACATAATCACATTCATTAAGTGTGCCTGCACAGTCCTGGGGGGCCAAGGAACAGATTATGTTTGAGGAGCTGAGGTACCAGGGGACGGACATGGCATTTTGTACTGGGCATAGATGTAGAACTTCAGACATGCCTGACCTTTACAATACTACGCTGGCCTCTTCCTTGTCTCAGTACTAGAGTGGTGAAGTGAATTACTAGTGTTCACTACTCCTAGTTGCCTCTTCCTCGTCCCAATACTGTAGTAGGTTGAATGAGGGACAATGAGGGGAGATGTTTAACAATGGCCCATAAAGGCAGGGGGAAGGTTAGGTTGGTTCTCATAAAGGAAAGGGGCATAGCCTGTCTCACCCTTAAACACTCTTCTTCACCCTCTTCCTGATCATTCTATAACTATAATATCTCTTGATGTTTTCTTGGTCAGTTGGCCAGGAGTAGCAGTACCCCATAACTGTGTCTGCAATTGAGGGTTTCTTCTGAAATGGAAATTATGGATACCATGTCTCACCCAAGGACATCTCATCCCCAGTCCCCAAGGACACTCCACCCAGGTGATCTTCCATCTCTTCTTCATCCCCAGGGTCAGGATCCACTAGCGATGGCCTTTCCCTGGCCACCTGAGAAGATGACCCAAGGGGAGTAGATGTGAGGACCCCATCAGGTTTCTCACACAAGACAGAATCCGGTGAGTGTAACCGAGTGTTCAGAGCCCTTGCGCGAATATAGGCAGACAACTGTAACCAGGTAGAATCACTCATGGCTGAAAGCAGTAGAATACCGACCGTTGATTGTCGGACAATGGGAAGTTACAAAAGTAGCACTTGCATGTGAACAAACTTCTTCCTTAGCACTCGTGTAAGAGTAAAACAGTTTGAATTAAGCTAATTGAATCTTAAAACCCTCTGAAACAATTAACAGACTGATCGCATCAGCTTGAAAGTAACTCTTGAGGTAAGGGATGACCGAAGAGTCAATTGTGAAGCTGTTAAAGTCGAAGTAGCACTGAAGGTAAGTGACTGAATATTGAATTGTTAGTTTGAGGGAACATGCGTTGCCCAAGCTAAGAGTGAAACAAACGTTTTTCCAAAGCCAAGCATGGTGCAAGCCATAAGGAGGAAAGCTAAAATTACATCCTTAAAGTCAATCCGGGTTGCTAATGTGACAGAAAGAAAAGAGTGGAGAAGAGGCTGCCCTTTTGACAAAGTGATTGTTCAGAAGAAGAGTGCCTTGCTTAGTTGGATGTGTTGAGGGCCACTAAAGTGGATCTTTAAGTTTCAGAGAAAGAGTGCCTCGTCTACGTGAAGGTGTTGAAGAGTACTGATGTGAATATTCTATTTTTTTGGAAAGTTATTAAAAACAAATTCGCAGATTGTTGAAGCTGTGATAAATCTTTTGGTTGTCAGTAGATTTAAAACTTCAGAATCCCAGTTGAATGTGGAACACTATGGGGCAGGCGAGTAGACCCTCATGGTGAATCATTACAGAAGTGAACCTGGAAGGAGGGTTATACAGGTGTAAGTAGTGGTGCTGTGAAGTAATCCTGACAGTTATAACTTGCGTTTTATAATGCTATAGAGACTTGAGAAGTGCTGCTAATAAGCTGTGTTTCTGATGCTTAGCCAGAGGTTATGTTCTTTTCAAATCTGACAAACTACATTTCTTTTAAGACATTTCCAATTTGTGACACAGCATTGTCACGTGATATCTATGTGTGTTGTTCCCTTTGGGAACGAGTTTATGATTTCCTCCTACACGTTGGCAGATAAACATGGAAATTTAGCTAATTGAATTTTTTCTCTACACCCACCAGGGTAATTTATCATACACCCTGGTAGGCCCCGGGCTGTAGGAACAATTGGTATCCTGCAAGGATTGTTTTATTCTTCTCATTAAATGCTCTTGAACAATCCACGTTTGCGATTTGATGAATATGTTGTTCTTTTGTACTTTATGTATTCATGATGAATGTTATGTCTTATGTTTTTCTTCAATTTCTTCCAATTGCTTTTATTCATTTGTGTCAAAAGTATAAAAATTCTGATTCATTAAGAACTGTGCTTTCAACAATAAATGTATTGTCAGCATACTCTAGACTTCTTCTTTGGTTTATCCTTAGTGACTAGCCTTTGCAAGCACTAGCCTCAAATTGATATGGAGATTTAATAAAAAAATCCTTTGACAGAATTTAGGACTGTCTACAGTGTGAGTACCCATTTTGTCGGTTCTGTTTAAGAAGTGACAAAGCATTGTGACACACAACATCATTGATTCTATTTGATGAAGTGGAAATTATTATTCAAGGAAGAAGAATACATCTTTCTGTTGATTGAACATTGTTTAACAGAACTTTCTTTTGACAAAGTCAAGGATTCAAGAACTGAGTTAGAACTTTGTTGCAAATCCGGATTTCCTTTTTTCTTTATGTTGAACATTGGAACTGAATCTAATTTCAAACCTGGGAAATGGAGGTTCACCCAGATTACCAAGAAAGACTGTAGATACATTGGAAATCCAATTGTTGATATTTTTTGTGAAGTGCCATATGTTTTCTTGTGCATTTTATGCTGAAGCGTGAGGGCCAAATATAAAGAGTGTTTCCTTTAGTTTTGGATAGGGAGTGAAATCGCCTTCCGAGTAGGGATAGTGAGGCTTTTGATGAAACTTACGATTTAATAAAATGGCATATTTTGAGCAATCATCCAAAAGTTGTCCGCCTCACATTTCTGACCCATTAGAGGACCATCTTTCGGTCTTCATCTCTGCACCTCGTCTCTCCTCTTTCATCTGTCCTCTTTGCGGCTTTGATATGCTCTATTGCTAGCCTGATCACTCCCACACCCCTTGTCTGAAGCTGACACCTTTATAAAGACATGGCTTTTTCGGTAATAGTATGAGTTGCTTCAAATTGGCCACTGCTTAAGGCAAGCCCTCCAATTTTCTAATTAGTGTAAAGACCAAATATTCTGCACCTGTTTTGCATTTGCCTCTATGCAGATGTACAGATCCACAGCTTGAATACATATATAGGTCACCCACCATCTTGGTTTCATTCCAGGCTTGATTCCTTCCGGTATCAGGATCTTGCACTTCTTGGCACTGACACAATGAGGAAGCATGTTCCTGCTCTGTAGGCTCTTGATTGGGTAGTCAGTAAACATTTGCAGTTGTGATCAAGGATCCTTAAGGATTTCTCATCTTGCGCCAGTCCCCCCCACATCAGTGCAGTGTGGCACACACATATCTTCAGCAAGAGGATCAGACTGTGTAAGTCTTAGTTACTTACCTGTAACTGTATTTCTCCAACATCAGTATTTTTCATAGATGCACATGCTTGAATATTCCCTGTTGTCAGACTGGGAATCCTCAGTAATTTAAAAATAAATATATATATACATTTGTCCACAGGAAAAAGCAATACTGTTTACCCATTATGCCTGTACAGGCACTCACTTATGTAGTTCTTCCACCTCATTTTGGTCCTTTTTGGCCCTAACTAATGAGGTGTAAGGGCTTAAGCTCCACCCTAGGCAGCCATCTTCAGATTTAGAGCCCTGACAGTGACTGCTATAATGATGACTGCTTGCCTAAGGATCAGCCTCAATGGTGAAGTCGGCAGCCACATGTGAATTTATGAAAGACACCAATGCTGGAGAAGAACAAGTTACTTACCCATGGTAACGTTCTTTCGACTGGATGTTCCTCCCGTGCATTCCTCATCTTTGATATTCAAGTCTGCTTGCAGCTTGCTTTGGAATTTATTTTCATAGAGTCGTGCAGCGTCGGGTCTTGGTCCTCAATGTTCTCTCTAGCGTTCCTTTGTGACGTTGTCGCTGGTATATGAAGCTAGCGCGCGGACCGTTACATCAGTTCTTAGGTTTTTCCTACTTTCATTTGCATGCTGTGTCATAGGAGGAGACAATGTTGACTTTGGGAGAAAGAAAGGTGTAAAGCAAGGAATTTCTAGGCAAGCGAGAGGGAATCGATGGGAAGACGATGAGGAATGCGTAGGAGGAACATCTAGTCAAAAGAACATTACCACGGGTAAGTAACTTGTTCTTTAAATGAATTGTGTATCCTCACGTATTCCTCATGTATAATAGACTCCCAAAGCAGTTTGACTTGGGCGGTGGGTCCCAAGAATTTACCTCTTTGTTTATATTATGAAGGACAGCTTTGGCAAATTATGCTTCCTCTCCTGATAAAGAATCTACACAGTGAAATGTACTGAAAGTATGAAGCGACGACGAGTTTGCCACTCTGCAAATGTCCCACACTGGCACACCTCTCTCCAGTGCTGAGGAAGCAGCCACCTCTCTAGTGGAATGCGACCTCAGGCCTTTAGGTGAATCTTTGCCTGCCAAAGAGTAGCATTCTGTTATGCACATGACAATCCATCTAGATATTGTTTGTTTTGTAACAGCCACGCCTAATCTTTGACCAGCGTAACCAATAAAGAGCTGAATATCTTGACAAATACTTGGCGTTCTTGTAATGTAGTGGCTTAGCACCCTTTTCGGGTGCAGGCAATGTGGTCTCTCGTCCTCCGTTGATGGATGAGGGGGGGATTTAAAAGATGGTAACACAATGCGTTGTGCGAGGTGAAACTCTGACACAACTTTTGGAAGCAAATTACCTTGTCCTTGGAAAAGGATGTAAAAGGTGGTTCAGAAGACAGGGCCTGTAGCTCACTTACCCTACGGGCAGACGTAATAGCTACTAAAAAGGCTGTGTTCATGGTGTGCTTTCTTAAAGGGTATGAAGGAAGGGCTCAAATGGAACTCCCATAAGACATCTTAGTATTAGATTTGAATATCATGATGGCACGATGAAGGGAATAGGCAGAAACACATTTTTGAAGCTTTTTAGAAATTGTACCACAAACGGCACCTTGAAGTAAAATCCCTCATCCAGAGGTTTCTTAAAGATTGACAATGCCGCTAAGCCCTTCACCAGCCACTTGCAAGCCAGAATGAGTTAGATGGAGCAAGACAGAAAGAACAGTGGGTAATTTACTGAAAGGATCAAGGTTCTTTTCCACGCACCAGCTGCAAAACCTATTCCAACTGCAGCGGTACAGGGATTTAGTTGCTGGCCTCCTGACCAAAAGCAACACCTCCATTACGTCTTCCGGAAGGTCCCAATCCTTATATCTCACCCTTTCAGACACCAGGTGTGAACATTGAGAGTCCTGATCTCTGGGTGAAGAATGCAACCTCCTTCTTGCAAGAGTAGGTCCTCTCTTTGGGGAAGACGAATTGGAGGGCAGATGGCCATTTCCAGAAGGTCCGGGTAACACGTTCTCCTGGCCCAATATGGAGCAATGAGGATCATGGTTTTCCTGAACTTCCTCAACCTCCTGATGATTTTGCTGCAGCTCTAGAAGCCTGTAGGTCCTCCAGGCTATTATCAGCCTTTTCTCTGAACAGAAACGTTCTGTCAAAAGCCATGTCAAGCAAACGTGCCTGGACATCTGCAGAAAAGCCTGACTTCCTGAGGCAAGACATGTGCCTAAGAACAGTACTGGCAGCCAGGGACCTCCGTAATGAATCCAATGTACCCAGGCTGGACTTAAAGACTGCCTCATAGCATCTGTTACATCTTTCTCACTGATCGACTCTCTCAGGTCCAGCTGGGGTCCTTCCTCTCTTCTAGCTCTCTCTCTACCTGTGATGTTCCCCAGGGGTCTAACCTGTTCAATCAATACCTGGCACTTCTTGCCCACTGCATTGCTGCTCTCTGCACCAACTTTCAGTGTAATGCGGATGACACGCAGCCCTCTTTCAGGCTCCCCTCGGCCGCCTCTACTCCTTCTCTCATTCCAGACTGTCTGTCTGTAATTCAGGAGTGGTGTGCCACCAATGATCTCTGCCCTAATGCCAGTAAAATGGAGATCCTTCTCATCGGATCACCAGCATCCTTATCCTCTCTCTCTCTCTCTCTCTCTCTCTCTCTCTCTCTCTCTCTCTCTCTCTCTCTCTCTCTCTTTCTCTCTCTCTCTCTCCCCACTCTGGGCCCTCTGCCTGCTCCTACCTGTGCGACTAAGAACCTTGAAATTATCTTCGACTCCACCCTCTCCTTCTCTCCTCACATCTCCGACGTTTCCAAGAGACACACTATCAGCTGCACCTCCTCAGGGGTATTCTTGCTTTCCTTACTTTCCCCCCTGAAGCTCACTGTCTCCTGAGCTCTGGTCCTCTCTAAGCTGGGCTATTGCAACATTTTCTTTCAAAATCTTACTGCCTCTACTCTCCTTCCTCTACAACTTAGCCTGAACAAGACTGCCAGACTTGTCCTTGGCCTCAAGCCCAGGGATCATATGTCTCCAGCTCTGAAATCTCTTCATTGGCTCCCAGTGGCGGCAAGGATAGAGTTCGAGACCCTCTGCATCATCCACAAGGCTTTCTGAGGCCGCGGACCACACTACCTCCAGCTCTCTCTTCCTAAACATCTCCCTTCTCAAGCTCTCTGCTCACCCACCTCCAACTCTCTGAGGGTCAGAGAGCAGCAGCAGCAAGCGGAGAGTTGAGTGCAGATCTGTATCTTCAGCTGGGGTCTCCCTCTGGAACAGCCTCCCTGCATCTCTCAAATTTGAACAGAATCACTTGTTTACAGACGAGATATAAAAGCCAAATCGTATCATATCCTATCTTGTACTAGTTTAAAAAGACTTACCTTTCCTCTCCCTCCGGAATGTGCACTGCTGCAAGGTCAGCTACACTCCAAAGGGTGTGTGTGTATTTAGCTAAGGTGCTATTTGCCGATTTTAGTGCCATACTCTCTGCACTAAACACTCTCTTTCCCAAAGAGTCAACTTTTCTATCCTCTTTATCTGCAGGAGTAAAAGGATACGCTGCGGCCTTAGAAGAAACTGTTGCTGCTTTAACAACAGGGCTCTCTGGTGTAGGTTGCTTTTTCAGAAAAGAAAGTTCCACAGAAGCTGTTCTGTATTTTTTTGTTAAGTTTTTGTTAACATGTGGAACCGAATCTGGCTTTAGCCATTTTTCCATACCCCTTGCTATTAAGGCAGCATGGTAGCACAGCCTCCTTTACTCGACCACTGTCTAGAATATCAGAGAGATCATCAGTCTCTATAGTAGCTTCGGGTTTAGACCACTCCAGATATTAAGCCACTTTACAAATCACAGATCTGTATAAAGGATCAGCATAACCAGTCACCTTTGGGCTACCAAAATCAGTCTCTGGTGATGTTTACTATCTGCTGGTTTCCTTAAGAGTTTCTACCAGTTTTTGCTGCTTAGACTCTTGAGAAATTATTTATTCTGGAAAATGTAGTATTCCATACTCATAACCAAAAGGGGCCTGATCCTCCTACATCTTCCTCGACGATGGATCCCATTTGTCTGAAGAAATCAGGTTGAAACAGGGGTTTAAATGACTTGCTTGGTCTTTCAGTCTTTGGAAGCACTGAATGTGCCAATGGTGTTGCAGGCGACAAGGGCTTTGATGACCTTCTTAAAGCGGTCGGTGAATGAGTCGACGGTTTAACATGCTTCGATTACTTTAAATGGATGACATGCCTCGAAGGCTCAGTCGATATCGACGGCTTCGATACCAGAGAAGAAGGCTTCGAGGGGATAGGCACAGGTTTTCTCTTATGTGGCGAAGACTCCTTCGACTTGTGTCGAGGAGTGTCTTTTCCTGGGCACTGGGGTGCACGAGAAGGAGCTCACCAAGACTCCTTACTGGTCTTATCAGATGCTGAGAGGTGGCTTTGCTTCCCTGACTCCTTGGAGGAACTTGCCTATTGAAAACGTCAAGCATTTTTAAGCAGATGTTTTCCCATTCCACAGGAGTCGAGGATTTCTTTGGGAATTGTTAAGGATTTCAATCAGGCAGACACCCAGGTCTCGCCTAGCATGTAGTGCGCAATGAAATACTTATTTATTTTTGTCTATAAGTTCAATATTCTGAATGATATACCATTCATATCACACCTGTCTCAAAATACCCCCCAGGTCACACTGAACCAGGAATCAGGCTAGTTTGTAAAGGTAAATATTGATTTATTTATTTAATATTCAAATCGCACATACATTTTAATATATATATATATTTATGGGGCAGCAATCACCAACTGGTGACAATACAATTCAAAATAAGTAAAGCAATTGAATTTCCCCCTGCCAAGTTCTTAAGGTACAAATGAGCAATCCTACACAGATGTAAGTAATCAGCAGGTATTCAGGAATTAAAGATAATGTCTAGAGTTTGAATGCAATCTTCCCTCCCCAAACAAGAGAGAAACCCGTTTTTGGAAATTGACACTTTTAAAAATGACAGGTGAAAATGGCTTTGTGACACAATGCAAAAGGGTGCAAGAATGCTTAAATGGAGAAGAATTCTTAGGAAAGCAACACTAAATGGGTCCTAACAAACACGAGCTACAATATAAACAGCAGTACACACTTTAGATCAGGATGGGATTGAAGAAACACTTTGAATGGGAAAAAGACATGTGTAAACTTTTGAAAACTGCAAATTCGCGGCAAAATTTGACGATGCGATTTTTGATAAAAACGGGTCAAATACACTGTTCCGCAATGCTATCTATAAATTTGAAGACGTTATGGAGGTTTTAGTGAGAAGCGTTTTTGAAAAATGGGCGCGAAAATGAAAACAGAAATTCGGTTTTAAAAATGACAGTTTGGTTTTATTACACTATATTAATGACTATTAAACAGTGAATGCAACCCGGGAATCTCCACAGTTACGTGGCCAGTGTAACCCTTCATGTGGTGGGTACTCTATTTTTTTCTGGGATTTACTTTAGTTACTCAAAATCACTAATGATTTAGGGTTTTGTAAAACAGATGAGAAAAATCAGTGCACGAATGTTTCTGACAATACTAGGGTTTAGAAATTAAAGATGGGATGGGTTGAGATTGGGGTAAGACAATGCAAATATACTATGGGTCACTGTTCTTCCTATTGATACTTACAGTCCCTTGTGATTAAAATTGGACCGTCAGGGTTCTGGTCATTGGATCGGGTCATGTCTACCGGCAGCAAGGCATCTCTGGCGGATTGGATCAGCAGTGCGGTCCTGGTCAATTTTGGACTGCACAGACTGGATTTGGATGGGCCCTTCTGGTCACTGGACATGGTAGATAGCAGGATGCGATTTTCAGCAGGCAAGCCTAAATGGTAGCAATCCAGAATGACTCAGAATTCAATCCCCTCAAGTTTGGGATGGTTGAAATTTGGGTCTAGCTAGAAAGAGTTCAGCAATACTAACGTCTGGATTCTGCAAGGAAGTCTGGAGTCAGCTGCGAGGTGAAGAGTTCTGGATAGAAAGAAGGAGTCAGGAACAAAGCGCTGTGCGGGAATCTGGATGTGTTCAGGAAGCAGTGTCTTTTTAGGAAGCAGTGTGTCCTATGTGTGGTGAAGTGCCTATATTTATCTTACCAAGTGACATCACACAGTTTATGGTGTGTGCAGAATTTCAAAACACACCCCTATGGCTGTGAGTGGCCACAGGCACTTGCCTTGTTCTGGTTGGCAGGCAGAAAAGAGCTGTCATCTTTATGATGGGATTTAGGAACTCCCACATTCATTTAACCCAAAATTTACCCTTTGCACAAATGTACATTTCTAAAGTTATATCCCCTAATAACATCGGACACATACATTGTATATTTGATGAGTTATGATCACATTCAATCCCCATCTCTGTGAGAGCAGTCTTTGTCATTCTATAGAATTTTATCAATTTTAATCATAACAGTTTAGACTACTAATTTCTAATTCAGTACATATCTGGGCGATTATCACTGGATCATGTATATGTAATCTTAGACTGCCAACATTAATAGTTTTGCTCCAATTAGGGTTTTTCCTGTAACTTTTTCTCCTTAGGTGGTACAGGGTCCATTAATGTCTTCAAAGCAAAAGCCTAAAATTAGGTTAACATCTACCAATTTTTAGATTTATCCTCCTTCAGGTTGCACAGTTAAAGAGTTTAAAATGTAATCACAAACAAGGGTTTAAACATCAAAAAGTTCCAGCAGTTATTTGTGCCTTCATAACTCCCCTTTACAGGCAACAGCTGTCACAGTCCTTTGATCAGGGAGGTGTGTCCTCTTCCTGGAGATGGAAGCTCCCTGTAGAGATCAGTAGGCAGCTTGCCATTGTTCTTGGCTCAGCCACAGACGAAAGTCTGATGAGTCCATTATGCTCCTTGTTGTCAATATGCGGGAACCATTAAGGCTTCCTGTAATAAGGGAGGGTCAATTTGGAAGTGTCAATCTTTCCCAGGCTGACACTGTCAGGTCAGAATTAAGTATTTACTTAACTCCAATACTGGGTTGCTTTAAATTCACTTTACAGCCTTTTCATTTCACACATATAAAATTAAGCACAGTTTACAACAGATTTGACCATTTAAAAGAATTAAGCCCTTCACAAACATGCTTTACATAGGTGAATTTTGCAATTTCTTCAGGAAAAAAACACATTTAAACTGGGTTTGATATCTACTTTTCTTATGCAGCTGTCAGTCAGTGAGGCCCAGCTTTCTCTGAGCCACCTGGAGAATCTGTGATTTCAGCACGCTTTTTATTTCAATAGCCCACTGGGAAAAGGACTGAAATTTGCGCCAAAACAGCACTTTGACGTTTGCAATGGATTACGAAAACTGTGTTTTAAAGGCATTTTCCATTTTAGCCCACTTCTGTGGCCTTGCTTCATGTGACAGGTGACAGCACCCACTGACATTCAGTGAGTCCTGTTTTTACACCAACTTTGACTTTGTGTGGCAGGGTGTGCAGCCTTTTATGATTTGTGAACCCTGCACAGTTTTGCAGATTAGGCGCGCACAGGATTTAGCACATCCATGTTTGCCAGTTTTTCCCCCATTGGCAAAGGGGTGTAGTGGGGCGCGCACTGGCATGGGTAAAAATATTCCACAGAATGAAACCTTTTCGGGAGAGGAAGATGACGAGGACCTGTGATGCCGTTTCTTACACTTCTTGTGAGAAGAGGATGACGAGCGCTGTGAACCGGACCTCGATGGTCTCCATTGTTTCAGACATTTTTTCTTGGGAGAAGCATCCCTCGATTTGGAGGATGACTTTCTTTTGGTTGGGGTAAGGGCTCAGGATTTGGGAGAGGGCTTACTTGCATCTAGTTTACCCATCCTTATCTGCAAGGGCTTGACCGTCATAGATTTACATGAGCCACAGTCGTCCACCTTGTGGCCTGTCCCCAAACAACACAGACAGACGCAGTGAGGGTCTGTGATGGACATCTTTGCCCCATAGTCTGTACACAATTTGAAACCTGTCTTCGGTGTCAAGGACATGTTATAAGAATATCGAATTCACGTGTTGAAGAATAAACAAAATTGAAATTGAGGTAACTGTCAGCGCGTGTGCTTCATATATCAGCTTTGACGTCACGGGAGATGATACGGAGGCCATCAAGGACCAAGACTTGCTGCACAACACTCGACCCCATGGAAAAAAAAATCCAAGCAAGCCGCAAGCGGACTTGAATATCAAAGATGAGGAATACGTGGGAGGACACAATCCATTTGAAATACAGTTACAGGTAAATAACTAAGACTTCTCCAGCACTGGATCTTTGATAGATTTGCATGCTTGAATAGAATACAAAGCAGTGGACACATGCCACCTACTTCACTGAAGCACACATAGGTCAAAAATAGTACCCACAGAGAGAACCCTGAACCCATTATGCATGCTTGAAACATGACGGGAAGGAGGGAAAGGACAATGGCTGCTCCTAACTCACGCAACCAGATGTTGCCGGACTGCTTGTCCTACAGCTGGCTCTCTTTCAGCATTTTTTTTTTACACAGCTTACTTGGTGAATGTATGGAGCATGCTTCAGGTAGCCGCCCTCCATATGTTCTACATGTCCATTCCCGCCTGGAAAGCTGCTGTAGAATCCTTCCCTCTGGTTGAATGGGCAGTAGCTGGACGGGAAAGCAAGTTGCCTTTGATTTTGTGGCAATGGGTAATGCAATTTACCACCAATTTAGCAAGGCCTTGTTTGGAAAGGCATTGGTCCTTAAACAGAACCGCAAGTCAAACAAATGATCTTTGAGATGCTTTAAAAGTGCTAGTGAGCTATAAGTACAATTTGAGTACTCGCGATAGATCTAGCAAGTGCAAGACTAGCCCTGCGATGGAAGCATGACTGCCAAAGACAATTGGAAGTACGATGTGTTCAGACTGTCATATCTGACACCACCTTGGGGGGGTGGGAACTTGGGGTGCAGTCTGAGAACGACTCAGTCCTTTAAGAAGACTTTAAATGGAGTATCCATAGATAAGGCTTGTTGTTCGCTGATGCATGTGTTGATGTGATCGCACTAAGAAAGCAACCTTATCAGAGAGTAAATTAGATCGCTTTGTGGATGGGCTTGTAAGGAGGAACCATTGATGTTGTCAAAACTGTGTTCAGACTCCAGCTTGCAATCAGTGCTGGCACTGGTGGGAAGGTCGTTGGCAAACCCTACATTAAGATTTTTAACTGCAGGGTTTGAGACAGACGCTGTAACTCCATGGCCCCTGGATTAAGGCATGATGACCAAGAGGTGAACCTTGACAGAATACTGCGACAGGACAGCTGAAGCCAACTGAATCAAGCAGGGCAGCAATTAGCTCACTGTGGCTAAACATGGGTAAAGCTGTTGTGTCCCACCCCAGGTTGTAAACCGTTTTCCTTTCTTTGCAAGTGGCACACGTGGGGTGCCCTATATGCTCGAATAATATCCAATATCCGTCTGGCAACATTAGGTTGGTGTGTTTTTGTAGTTAAACAGCAAATCCCTGAGAGAGAGAACAATGTTGAGTTGTGGCAAAGGATTTTCTTGTTCTGTTGCAATAGTAGCACTTGGTGCGCTCTGATATGGATGGGCGTGGGGCTTGCCATGTGTGAGCGAATTGGATCCTAGACTTGCTGTGCTCCTGCTGGTGTTATTAAAAACATCATTCAGGGTTGTTTACTTACTCGCCCAGCACCCTGGCTAACCAGGTTATCGTTAGGATGGTGTCTAGGGACTCGCCTGTCCATGCCAGGGAGAAGGCAACCCCCAGAGTCCTCTTCTGGGTAACACATTTAAAAGGGAATGTGTTTCAAAAGAAATAGTGTTTCAAAAAGAAGTCAGAATGGCTTTTGCAAACAGGTAATAACTCCCTTTCCCAGATTCAAAGCACTGGGTTACCCGAGTTCGGGAAATGATGGGTGGCTGGCACAGTTCTGTAAATCTGTCGCACTTTGGCTGACTGGTACGATTCAACAATTCATGCCTTGTCATCGAGCAGCTCACAGTTCAACCATTTCTCTAGGCTTCCCCTACCTTAAGCCAAATGCACAGTTCACAGGTTTCTTACAAGTCCAATAGGCCTTCCTTGCCTCTGTTCCCTAGCAGTTCAATACTCTACACTGTTAATCTTAATTGACTTATTCCGGGCCTCCCTTGCCCAATGTTACATTTCACAGATAAAATCCGCTTGATACAGTTCAAATAGTTCACACCATAGAGTTAGGCTTCCTTTGCCTGGGTATTTTAACAACACAATCTTGTCAGGCTTTCCTCGCCTGTGTATTTCAACAATACAGTTTCTATTTAGGCTTCCCTCGCCTTGGTTCAATGTTAACTCACTATAGTTTTGGTACAACAATATTTCAAATCAGATCTCTCAGGCTTTCCTCGCCTTAAGTCTGAGCCTCTTTGGTCTTTCATGTTTCAACAGCAAAGTCACACTAGGTCCCTCAGGATTCCCTCATCCGATTCCGGGCCTTTCTGGACTTTAATGTTTCAACCTTTACTTCACAGAATTCTAATTAATGTAGTCTTCTCTTACTCATACTTTCTTTAGTATTGTTGGTTCACATTTGCCTTCTTGGCACTTTGGAAGTTTCACTTTCACACAACTTCAATCTATTTCAACATTTTGTCGTATCGGGGCCTTTCACAATCCGCATAGTATTCTTTCGCCCCTATACGTGACTAGTCTGGCACTTGGGCTTCTGGCATTTACTTTCATATAGTTCACAAGTCGCATTCATTTGCAATCTTCACTTGCCTTTGTTTTGCTTAATTTCACTGTTCCGCCAGTTTGCCCATACTCATTTTCTATAAAGCATCTTTACCAGCAGGCTTTCTTTTTTTCTCTTGGCCCTTTATAATATTTTGGATGTTACATTCTTCCCCCCATATCTTATCTTACATATGTCTCTTTCTTAATCCTTTCCCAAATCATATTTCCACTTCAAAACTGTGCTTGTAATTGGAAAGTTCATTCGCAAGTGAGATTTCAAGTCAAATAGTATTTTTGCAGCTTTAACAATGGGCCTCATTTCGGTTCCAGCGTTAACCCTGCCGGTGCTACCGGCAGGTTGCCGCCAGACCAGTAATAATTTACTGGTGCCTGCCTTGCTGTGCCACCAGGCTATTACAAGTCCGGCAGCCGGGAAGCCAGACGCCGGTACATTTGTTAACATTTGTTAACATTTGTTAACATTTGTTAATCTATGGGAGTGTGGACACGGGAGCACCGGCCCCATTAGCAGTGGGGCCGGTGCTCCTGTGACAAGTCTGCATACCGTGGGCGCTGCGCCCGCCAGCGTCAGCCCTGTTGGGCCCAGTGGCTGCGGCAGGCAGACTTGTAGTTTGCCGGTCCGGAAACAAGGGTGCCAGTAAGGTTAACGGCACCCTTGTTTCCGGACCGGCAAACATGTAATGAGGCCCAATGTCTTGCTACTTTGTATTCCCATGCGTGTACGTTTTATCAGTGAAGTAATGTTCAATAAGGCTTTCAGTTCACTTGATACTGTTGCTTTAAACAATCGCATTAGCGAGCAGAGCCTTCTGGGGATTCTTACTTAATAAAGTCCCCTTTAATTTACCATCTCTTGCACCAGAACCGGTTGGCCACAAAAAGACAAACAGGAGACCTAACCGGACAGCCTAAAATCTGATTCCTTACTGAAGCAGACACCGAGAGAATTGTTCCCTAGGCTTCCTCCTGTCCACTTAGAGGAACCAGGTCTCTCCTATTTAGAATGCTGTTTATTCTGTGGGAATTGAGGCCGTATCATCGAGTCCTGCCATGAGAATTTAGAAGAGGAGTTAATGGAGGCCCAAGAGAAAGACACCAGAGAGATGTCATCCTTTAAACGCCCATTACCTTTGGAATGCAAACTAGAAGCCTACTGGGACAAAATGCCAACAACCCCACAGTATTATTCATCAGATCAGGAAGAACCACCACTTTACAATCCCGAATTAAAACCATGCTACTCTTGCAGGGAGGTTGGTTATACAGCAACAGATTGCCCATTAAATAAAATTGATTCCACCACCTTCTCATTGAAAGATAATCCCAATTGGGATAAGGTAGACAAGGAAGAATATCTTAAATTATCGTATAATAGCATTTTATATACGCAATCTCAGGATTGCTAACAGGAGAGGAAAAGAAACCTGATAAAAAGGGACAAGAAAAGTCAAAACAGAAGAGGACACTACCCCTTTATTTATACTGGGGCTAAAACCACTTACTGGGTACCTGTCATCTTAGAAGGGAAAACCCTTTGGGCCCAACTAGATAGTGGGGGAAGAAAATGTGCCTTATGAGCAGAATTACCTCTTCGTAAATGGAGGAAGAAGGGTGAGGAAAAACTAGGCTGTGTGCATGGCCATATTGAAACCTACTGACAAGTTCAAATAGCATTACTATCCTGGGTAAAAACATACATCTGGGAGTGGCTGTAATTCCTGATTTACGAACAGAGTTACCCCAATTTGATCAGTGGGTTTCCTAGCTAGCACAAATAAGAGACAAATCTATTGGATTTGTTTTTTTCCTCCAAGAAACAACAGTCTCCTAGGATTAAGAGAAACATGAGTGGTGAAGAAAACATTGATTCTTTTGAAGTAAACCCAATACCTCAGCAGGAAGAAACCAGCCTAAGGGGCATGCAGGGAGTCTTGGACCGTTTCCCAAACTACTCCACAATGAAACCCCAGAGAAGTCAAAGGCAAGATAATGGAGTATTCTTCTCCCTGTTTCCTTGTGAAGTTCCCTGGTCCAACCCTCATTGAAGAAGGGCATATGAGAAACCTGAGGGTTTTCTCACTCCTCCTCCCCTGTGATCCTCTATGGCGGTGGCCAGGGAAAGGCCATTGCTTTTGGGTCCTAACCTTGGGGGTGGACAAGCGAGGGAGGATCACCGGGTAGAGGGTTCTTGGGGATTGAGAGTGGGATGCCTCAGGCGAGACATGGGGCGAGACATGGGGCCTCATTATAAGTTTGCCGGTCTGGAAACAAGGGTGCTGGTAAGCTCACTGGCACCCTTGTTTCTGGACCGGCAAACTATGAGTCTGCCTGACGGAGCCGCTGTGCCTGAGAGTTACTCAATATGGTGTATACAAAAGTAAGGATACTAAGTTGCTTCAGCCTATACTCACAAATATAAATCTAAACTCAATACAAATCACACACATAAAACACTAAAAATCATGTCGAAGACAATATAAAACACAATGTAAAAGACTCACACTCCACAATAATACAAAAATGTATACACCTCTCGTCAGTAGTGGAGAGGATCACACTCTCTCAATCGCAAATGATTTACAATCACTTCAATGTGTACATTTGTGGACAATTCTATAGCAAAACATAGCCTGACTTGCAAAAGTTTCTGTCCTAACAGCGAAACTAATAGATGGACATTCATCAGGGGCATCGATACCTTCTTCTGTGTGTTTTGTCTGGAGGGCAACAATGGAATTCAACTTCCTGGGGCCCTGGTCTTCCTATGGATTCCTAATGGGATGAAGGCAATTTTTATTTTTAATATACTCAAATTGTCTGGTGATTAGACAACCCTGCCTTTAGGGTATGAGGTATGGCTCTGATTGAAATGCCTACTTGTTGAGTTTGGATTCCATTTTCCAATTGAACGGTTAAACCAATACGGAACTGGCTTCCTTTAATGGGGAATGTCAGTCTTCTACCTGCTAACCTAGGAGTAAAACAATGTAGGTTGTGGATTCTAGAAATATCTTACAATACCTGTTCAACAACCTTAAAAGTTCTCTCAAAAAAACTCTTACGGCAAACTTAAATTTTTTTAACCTCCAAGCCTTACCTTCAAACTCACGGCAATGACCTGGTACACGGTCTGTTAGTGATGTCCTGGTAACGGAAGCCTCAATCTAATAAAGAAGGAGACATATAAATACTAAATAACCCAATGTGGCTCCTCAACATTGGTCAAAGATATTGTAACACCAATCAGTCAGGTCACTAGAGATGTGGAGAGCCTTTTTGACCTGGGCCCAGAGAGAGCTAAGACCAAAGCTTAAAATCCCAGAGAGAGAAAAATAGAATCAGACCAGAAACCGTAGTCCAGTCTCTGGTGGCACTAACCACCCACCAAGAAAAAAAATGTTTTATCCATGAGCTTTCATTGAGAATATAAACACAGGAAGACTTATTGAAAATCCAAGACAGGAGGGCTAACTGAGAATATAAACACAGGAAGACTTATTGAAAATCCAAGACAGGAGGGCTAACTGAGAACCTGAGTTGCAATGGCTCACTGTAAACCTGTACTAGGAGTGTTTATCGGAAAACTAAAGTCTGCAGTAAGCTCCTGATAGAACTGTGCCAGTGGTAAACCTTGGCTGGAGGGTGTGGCAACAATGAATGCAACCTAAAAACCCACCTGGGACAGACAGATAAGAGATCAACTGTCATTTAGAAGCTAACTGATCACTGCCCAAAGGGGCACCATTCGCCGCAAACTTCTAGGGAAGGATCACATGCCTTTTCAGGACCAACAAGAACTATGAGTAAGGAACAAGTTACTTACATGTCCCTCCTGTTCTCCAGCATTGGTATCATACATAGATTCACATGCTCATGAATATTAGACGTCATCAGGTAATATTAAAGCAGTTTTGCTTTAAAGCTAAGGACTGCTTGTCTCTTATACAGCTTGCTGCTGTCACTTTGGGTCATACCGTCCAACCCAATGACAGTTAACCTCCTTAGCTCCACCCCTGGTGGCCATCTTCAAATTTGGTGGCGCACGTTAAGTGATAGTAGGAGCCATAGAGCAGTAGGAGGGAGAATCGCATGTGAATTCATGTAAGATACAAATGCTTGAGAACAGGAGATACAGGTAAGTAACTTGTTCCTTCTCCAGCATTCGATCTTACATGGATTCACATGCTCATGAATACGGTTATACAGCAGTACCCATACACAACCATGGGAGGTGTGCACACTCTACAGAAGCAATAATAACTTACATATGGAACACACTCACCTCAAGCAAACAGGTTGACAAGCACTGCCTGTCCGACATGGGACTTACCCCTGGAATCCCTGTCGATGCAGTAGAATTTTGTGAAGGTATGAGTCGACCTCCATGTAGCAGCCATGCAAATGTCCAGCAGGGGAACACCAGACAGGAAAGCCGTAGTAGATGCCACAGCCCTGGTGGAATGGTCTCTCTGTCTTCCTGGTAACGGCCTGTTGGCAAACCGGTGGCAATATGAGATATAGGCAGAGAGCCACCTGGAAATTGAAGCCTCTGATTAGCATTTCCTTGAACCACAGGTTCAAATGTTACAAACAGCTGAGACGTTTTGCGAAAAACATTAGTGTGTGAGATATAGAATTTCAAAGCACGGGCCACGTCCAGTGAATGTAAAGCCTGTTCTGCTGGAGAGGCAGGATTGGTGAAGAAAACGGGCAGAACTAAAGGCTTGTTCAAATGAAAGTCCGATGGAAGCTTTGGCATGAAAAACCGATGAGTACATAGTACCATCTTGGACTGACGGAAAGACAAATATGGTGGTTTGCAAGAGAGAGCTTGTTTCTCCTCAACAGATCTAGCAGAAGTGATAGCCGCCGGGAAAGCAGCCTTCCAAGACAGAAGATTTAACGGAACACAGTGAAGGGGTTCAAAAGGAAGACTTGTCCATTTGACAGAACTACCAATGCGGGGCTAGTGCTTTCACAGGAGAGAGAGAACGTTCTGAATAGACCTTTTAGGATTTCCTTAACAAATCTGTGAGGCCACAAGGAAGGCTTGAGAGGCGTCCAAGTGTATCGAGAGATAGCTGCCAGATGTACTTTGATCGATGCGTGAGCAAGGCCGTGCTTGCCAGGGAAAGCAAGTATAGCAGGATTTGAGGAGCTTTTATGTAAAGAGGAGGAATCCCTTTACATTCTGAGGACAATGAGCAATGGCCAAACACTAGGGCTGCAGGAGCTAAGATGTCAGTTTAAAGGCTGCCGGGTTGTGTTGTAGGATGACCTTCCATCCCAGGGGAGCAGGTCTGGAAAAGGAGGCAGTTTGATGCAACGGGCCACACAAGTGGAGAAGGTCCAAGTACCAGATTTGCTTGGGCCACGTCAGAGCAATGAAGATCATTTTGCAATGGACCTGTTTGAGTGTCCTTTGAGTGGAATCAGAGGGAATGAGTAGAGAAACAGGCTTTCCAAGGGAAATGAGAAGGTGGTCCCCAGACTCCTCGTTTGAGGACTGGCTGGCAAATTGGAGGCATTGTTGTCATTTTTTATTGTTTAAAGCACAGACCTAGCTTGAGTGAAGTGGAGCTCTGTACAGAGTGTGGGTAGCCAACATTTGGGCTGCCATCTTTTAACAGTAGCGCAGTACTGTGAGGTTTGTGCGTCAGTATGGGTGTCCATTGGAATTAGTCCTTTTGTGGGATGTATTAAACCACTTATGCTCTGCGACATCACTGTGTACTGATGTTGCCAGAATCATCAACATGGCTGCAAAAGCCCTATGCGCGCCAAAACCTAAGGAAATTGCACTCTATAAAGCACAAAAATATGGCTGCCAAATCTACCATGCATGTTGTCAGTGGTGGGACGGAGACCGCACTTCTGATACATGTCATTGGGCTGCCCAACCAGTAAAGATGGAGACTGCATGAAAAGTAGTGCTTGCTGAAAGAAATCCGGAATCTTGTTTTTAAATCTTTTCTTGGTTGCTGAAAATACAAAATGCTGGTGCAAAACAACCACAAACATCCAATCTTCTTGTTGGGAATCACATATTACTGAATTCAAGAAATCACTGTGAAATTGCAATATCCTGGAAAGCTGAAGCGGTCATCTAAACACCCACAGCAAAAGGTGCCTGCCTGTGGGATCTGTCAAAATCTGGGTGCTGTACCAATGGTGGCCTGAATGACTGTTTCAAAAGCCTGTTTTAAAACTGTAAACTTGTACCATTAAGATCTAATGTCTAAAATCTAAGTGACCTGTCATCAAGAGTAAACTAGGTTGTAACTATTTAAACTTCATGTTTTAGAGTCTGGAATCAGTGTTCTAGATGTTAGTTTTAAAATTGGAAGTTTATTTTAAACAAAGAAAAATGTAACAAAGTGACATTTAAATTCAGCCTGTCTCCAAGCCAAAACCACAAACAAACTTCCCCCACCGGGCCAGTCAACCCTCTTCTGCTCTCTAAACCAGGAACCCTCATTCATGTGTTGATTAAGAGGGGAGGAGCACTTAGGCTGCTCTGGGAAAGGCACAATGGACTTCCTCTCAGGCAAGGAGATGCTAATCGGGAAAGATCGTATAAGGCCTCTGCCAGAGGAAGGGGGCGGAGATTGCTGCTGAACTGCAAGCAGGAGAAGGAGGCAGGGACAGACATTTGTTGATTCACAATGGACCAAAAGCATATTTCTAAAAAGACTGATAATTTACTGTGGACAATTGTAAAAAAATATGTTTACCCCGGACTTCTGAACCTAAATTGTTTCTGCACATTTTAAGAGGAGCCAGAACTCTGTGCTAGCTTCTGGGAAGGCACATTGAAAATTCTGGTTTTGTAGCAAATGTATTTATGTCAGAAGTGTCATACCGCCGAGTTCCTGGCGTCTATGGAGCCGCTGGCGACGCGGAACCTAGCTTCGTTCGCTTTGGCCACGCCCCCTGTTTCCTGGTTCCCTTTTTCTGATTCTGATTGGCTAGACGCTCCACGGCCCGGTGTTTTAACCAGCCACTTCCGGGTCACGGACGCGTTGCAACGCTTCCGGTTTCGTCCGTAGGCTGAGTTGCTTGCTACCTGTGGCTTTCGTGCTGCTCTCTCGCTTGCTGCTGGTCGGGTCCTCGTACCCTGTCTATACCTTTCTGTTATTCTTTCCGCTGGACCTGTCTACCTTTCCCTTTCTCTTTTGGTTCGCAGTAATTCTCCCTTGCCCTCCTTCCATCTTGCTTCCCCTCCCACCTTCCCATCTTCACTTACCGCTTTTTTCCTTTTCCTGTCTGTTACTCTCTCCGCTCTTCCTTCGCCTACCTTCAGTATTGCTTCTGTGACCTCCCGTGTACCAGACTCCGGCCTGTTCCCCTGGACTGCCTTTGCTTGCTGCATTAGTACTTCCTCACTTAGCCTGTGTACCAGTTCCTCGGACCTCTTAATGGACTGCCTGTGTTTCTGAGTCTTCACTCCACGTGTTGTCTCCAGCCACTTCTACCAGATCATACCTTATAAGTACTCCTGGTTCCACGTCTACAAGACACCCAACGATACTACAGGGGTTTTTTGTGCCTAAGGCTTTTTCCCCTCTTGGTCGATCCCGGGGGTGGGCCCCCTGGTCTCCCTTCTTGGGGAGCACGGTGGCTTCCTTCCGGGGTCGTCCCTATCTTCATAAAAAAAAGGTGTCTACTCGAAGAAAAGAAAAGAAGGGTTCTTGGAAGGAAGAAGAAGGTGAGGAGTCGGGGGAGGGGGAGATTTCAGAAGCTACACTTTCGGACGAAGATATCACCGACCCCGGTGACAGTTTGCAACGCCGAAAAGAGATGGCCACCCCACAGCAGGTACAAGAACTCGTAGCCGCTGTACAAAGTCTAAGTCTAGAGATGCAGAACCTTAAGACTGCTAACGCCACCCTTCAACAGCGTATGTCGGACAGAGAAAGACCTTTAGCCGATTTACCTCCACTTCCCCTAGTATCAGGGAAGTTCGATGGATCCCCAAAGAAGGTTAAAGAATTTCTGGACGCATGCAATCTTCATTTTACCTTTCGCCCTCAGACCTTCGCCTGAGATCACGCCAAGGTGGGGTTTATGATCACCCACATGATCGGAAATGCCCTGGCTTGGGCTACCCCTCTAGTAAACCAGTCAGACCCGGTTTTGCAGGACTACGATGCCTTTAAGGCCCTGATTCAACAAACCTTTTTGCGAACAGAGAGTACATACTTGGCCTCGGAGGACCTCCTTGACATCCGTCAAGGGAATTCTGATTTACTGACATACATCACCACTTTCAAACAGGTGGCTGCAGAGGCAGGTTGGCAGGAACAGGCTCAGTATGCCATATTTCGGCGAGGTTTAAGGGAGGAATTGAAGGACGAACTTGCCCGAATAGAAAGACCGGTGTCTTTCGCCGAACTTCTGACAGCTACCCTCCGAATTGACTTCAGGATGACGGAAAGACGTCAAGAAAAGAGGAAGATCAGGCTAAGCGTACCCCCTCCCGTGGAGACTCCTTCACCAGCATCTATACCCTTCCAACGGACAACTAAAGAAGAACCCATGCAGATTGGAACCACCAGAGCCCCACTGACACCGGAAGAAAGGAAACGGCGCAGGGAGGGTTCCTTGTGCATGTACTGTGGATCTTCATTACATTTATTAAGAGATTGTCCGGAAGTACCACCCAGAAGATCGGGAAACGCTCGCCCTCGGTAAACATTGGGACGCATTACCGAGGGGCTGCTTTTAGTCCCTACGCACCACTTTCTGTATCCTCTACAGAAACATCTGAGGACTCCCGGTTGATGGTGCTCACAGTTTCTCTCAGAGTAGGCCCCAAAGAAGTAACCGCTTTAGCACTACTCGACTGTGGAGCAGCAGGAAACTTCATGGATACCCATTGGGCAGAACGACATGGAGTCAAGAGGATAGCCAAAAACGAAGATCAAAAGGTGGAAGGAGTTGATGGCGAACCTTTGAGCTCGGGTTTGATCACTCATACCACTAAAGCACTTACTTTATCCATCCAACAACACACCGAAAGTATCATATTCGATATCATCAGAGCTGCTCACTTCCCTCTTATCCTGGGTATCTGTTGGTTACGCAGACACAACCCCTGTATTGACTGGTCTAGAAATCTACTTAGCTTTCAGTCCTCACTATGCAAATCGGAATGTTTGCCAGAACCAAGATTCGAGACCGTCAAGACCACTAATAGCTGCGAAGTCAAAACGGTGCACTGTCTTCCCCACTACCTGAAGGAGTTCAATGAAGTGGCAACTGAAAAGATACCCGTAGAGCTCCCTCCTCACCGGCCAGAAGACTGTTGCATCGATCTCACCCCAGGTGCATTGGTACCCTTCGGTAGGATGTTTCCACTATCATTAGAAGAAAAACAATACCTCCGAAAGTACCTGGACAGCAACATGGAGAACGGGCTAATTAGGCCTTCCAAGTCCCCTGCAGGGGCATCACTGTTCTTCATCTCAAAAAAGGATTCTAAGGAGTTGAGGCCGTGTATAGACTATCGCGGCCTAAACAAGGTTACCATAAAGGACCGGTATCCTATGCTATTGATAACCGATATCCTACAAGCTGTACAGGGTGCTACCATCTTTACCAAACTCGACCTGAGGAATGCGTATCACTTACTCCGGGTGCAGAAAGGAGATGAATGGAAGACAGCATTCCGGACTCCTTTCGGACTTTTTGAATACCAGGTAATGCCGTTCGGATTGGTAAATGCCCCGTCGGTATTCCAACGGTTTATGGACAGACTATTCTCAGATCTCCTGTGCCAAACCACATTGGTTTATTTAGATGACATACTGATATACTCTCGTACACCTGAAGACCATGTGGAACATGTTAGGGAAGTATTCAGAAGACTACAGAGAAACCAGTTGTCGGTTAAACTCACCAAATGTGTGTTTTCAGCCTCCTCCATTCCTTATTTAGGATACATTCTGTCAGACCACGGAATCTCCATGGATCCTAATAAGGTGTCTTCCATCCTTAAATGGCCCTCACCCACCTCAGTCAAAGAGATACAAAAATTCCTGGGGTTAGCAAACTTCTACCGGAGATTCATCCCAAATTTCTCTCAAAAGATATTACCCATCACCTCGCTCTTAAAGAAATCTGCAACTCCATTTAAATGGACAACTGAGGCAGAAGACAGCTTTGGTACTCTTAAAGAAGCCTTCTGTTCAGCACCCATTTTACAACAACCAAACCAACATCTACCCTTCATTCTAGAGACGGACGCCTCTTCAGCCGCAATAGGGGCTGTGCTTCTTCAAGAAATCCAGGGTACAGAACATCCGGTGGCTTATTTCTCGAAGACCCTAAACTCCAGCCAAAGGAACTACTCGGTTATTGAGCGAGAACTTCTAGCCATGAAAGCGGCCTGTGTAGAATGGCGTCATCTACTTCAAGGAGGAAGGTTCCCGTTCACCATAAGGACTGATCATAAGAACTTACAGGTTCTCAAACAGTTCGAGTGTTACAATACTCGACAGGCCCGATGGGCTCACTTCTTCGCCCAATTCGAATTCAGCATAACTTACATCCCGGGAAAAAATAATGTTGTAGCCGACTCTCTTTCCCGCCGGTGTGATTACCTGTCAGAGTCAGAGACGAATCTTGAACGGATGTTTCCCCAGTCCAGGACTATCGGAATAATTTCTAAATTCCTTCAACAGGTACAGGAGGATTCTGGAGGTCGTTTTGAAATTGAAAAACACTCTAAAGATCTGGCCTATGAAATTAGGAACGGTCTTTACCTAGTAGGAGGAAAACTTTATCTACCCACTCCGGCTTTTCGTAAAACCGCACTTGTCTGGTGTCATGACTCTAAACAAGGAGGACACAGGGGTGTGGCTGGTACTCATGACTATCTTCAAAGACATTTCTATTGGCCTACAATGAGAAAGGATGTAGAGCAGTACGTTCAGTCATGCATCATCTGTCTGAGGAGTAAATCATCCCGAAAAAGACCAATTGGTCTACTGGAACCTAATGCTGTACCCAAGGGTCCCTGGAGCACAATTTCAACTGATTTCATAGTGGATTTACCTCCGTCTGAAGGATGCACCTGTGTCATGGTAGTAGTGTATTCATTTACCAAATTGGCTCACTTCTCCCCATTACCTGGCCTCCCTACGGCAGCCAAGATGGCGGAAGTGTTTCTCCAAGACATATTCCGGTTACACGGTCTACCTAACAAAATTATTTCAGACCGGGGTAGTCAGTACACCTCCCAGTTCTGGAAGGCCCTGTGTAGCAGACTAGGTATTGAAAGAGCTCTCACCTCTGGATTCCATCCACAATCCAATGGGCAAACTGAACGCTTGAACGGAACCCTGGAGCAGTACTTAAGATGCTTTATCAACAACCAACAAGACAACTGGTGCACACTACTCCCTCTAGCTGAATTCTCTTATAATAACTCCACACATGCAGCTCTGGGGTTCAGCCCTTTTTTTGGTACTTATGGTTTTCACCCTCGCTCCATTCTTCCTGTCTCGGGCCTTTCTACTAACGTACCTTCAGTAGATTCTTCACTCTCCCTCCTTAGAGAGACACACAAGAAGGTAGAAGAAGGCCTTAAGTCAGCCCAAGCCCGATATTGCATTCAAGCCAATAAACATCGTAGACTTGTACCAGGATGAGATGTGGGTACCCAAGTTATGCTCTCCACTAGATATTTACCTCGTTGGGTACATCCCTCCAAGTTATCTCCAAAATATCTAGGGCCATATGAGATCATACAGAAAATCAATCCTGTGGCTTTTCGCCTAAGACTACCCAATAACCTAAAAAGGGTACACCCTGTTTTCCATGCTTCCCAACTTAAGTCATTTCATGCTGATACATGGGCACGACAGGTTAGACAGACTCCTATTCCCCAGGGTTCCACTCGAGCTGAATATGAGGTCGCCCAACTCTGTGACTCCAGGTATCATAAGGGCAGGCTGGAATATTTGGTTAAGTGGAAGGGCTACCCTTCTTCGGAAAACTCTTGGGAACCCATCACACACATTAATGCTCCTGTCCTACTTCGCAAATACCACTTTTTCCATCCAGGGAAACCCGGAGGAGGAGCGTATAGGAGGGAGCATACTGTCATACCGCCGAGTTCCTGGCGTTTATGGAGCCGCTGGCGACGCGGAACCTAGCTTCGTTCGCTTCGGCCACGCCCCCTGTTTCCTGGTTCCCTTTTTCTGATTCTGATTGGCTAGACGCTCCGCGGCCCGGTGTTTTAACCAGCCACTTCCGGGTCACGGACGCTTTGCAACGCTTCCGGTTTCGTCCGTAGGCTGAGTTGCTTGCTACCTGTGGCTTTCGTGCTGCTCTCTCGCTTGCTGCTGGTCGGGTCCTCGTACCCTGTCTATACCTTTCTGTTATTCTTTCCGCTGGACCTGTCTACCTTTCCCTTTCTCTTTTGGTTCGCAGTAATTCTCCCTTGCCCTCCTTCCATCTTGCTTCCCCTCCCACCTTCCCATCTTCACTTACCGCTTTTTTCCTTTTCCTGTCTGTTACTCTCTCCGCTCTTCCTTCGCCTACCTTCAGTATTGCTTCTGTGACCTCCCGTGTACCAGACTCCGGCCTGTTCCCCTGGTCTGCCTTTGCTTGCGGCATTAGTACTTCCTCACTTAGCCTGTGTACCAGTTCCTCGGACCTCTTAATGGACTGCCTGTGTTTCTGAGTCTTCACTCCACGTGTTGTCTCCAGCCACTTCTACCAGATCATACCTTATAAGTACTCCTGGTTCCACGTCTACAAGACACCCAACGATACTACAGGGGTTTTTTGTGCCTAAGGCTTTTTCCCCTCTTGGTCGATCCCGGGGGTGGGCCCCCTGGTCTCCCTTCTTGGGGAGCACGGTGGCTTCCTTCCGGGTTCGTCCCTATCTTCATAAAAAAAAGGTGTCTACTCGAAGAAAAGAAAAGAAGGGTTCTTGGAAGGAAGAAGAAGGTGAGGAGTCGGGGGAGGGGGAGATTTCAGAAGCTACACTTTCGGACGAAGATATCACCGACCCCGGTGACAAGAAGCATGAATCTTCACACGCTTATGCCCATATACAATGCGCACATGTGTACAAACTTTGGACAAATTAGATATTGTGTCCCGGACATAAAGTACAACATTCTGTCAAATCCAGACTCAAGATCCTACAGAGACGGGGCTTGCAAGAGTATTTGCTCCACAAAATATATGATCTATGTATGTTATTTTTATGTATTATACCCAAAAGTAGATTTTAGGTTCAAAAGGCAAGGGGAGAATGTTCTGAATCATAAAACCATATCATCATGGTGACACCCTGTTTTCTCCTCCAATCAAGGGAGAAAGTGGACTCTAGCCAATAGACTACCCAGGGAGTGCGCTTAGGATAATTCAGCATACACACCCCTTTATCAAATGCATAAATAGAGACAGCTGAGGACTTAGAAAGACACACAGATCACCCATCATCCCGATCTTGACGAAGCACCCTGCAGGAGAACTATGCGTATTCCAGTCTCCAGACTCCAGAACCATTGCTAGCTGAACCACTTTCAGCTGGGCCTTAACTTCCAGAACCCATCCCACAAACCTAAAGGGGAAACAAAAGAAACAGCCAGGCTGTGCTGTACTGCTTGCCTGCCTAATAACTATCTTCAGAACCAGAAGGGCAGATTAAACCCAATACTGTGCTGTGCGATGCTGTGACCAGAGAGCCATTGTAGATCCAGTCCAGTCGTGCTACCGTGCAGACCAGAGCGCCTTGCTGTCCAGTCCGGTGTGCCCAGCAGAATCCTAGAATCCCTGAACTGAATCCCTGATGTTCTGTTCAAATACATATAGTGAGTATCCAGAGTATAGAATTGCATCACTAGCCTATATACTGTCCATAGTAATCCCTATCTAAATCCATCCTATATTATCTTTAGAAACCTGCATTGTTAGAATTATTTTGAATTGCCTGAACTCTCTATCTCACTCCTACTATCTTCCTACTGTAATAATATAGTTAAAATCATCTTTGTTCTGATATATTGCATCTGAAGAAGGCAAGCTTCTCGGCTGGCAGTCGCCATGATCAAGTGACTGAGCTTCCGTGTAGCAATTGCTTCTTCATAGTCTCCCCTAGTGTAAAGAAACCCTGTTTGCCTTTTAAAAGCGCATCCTTGTTTTCCCATTTGCCTCTATCTGAAAAAAACGACCTCCACGAAAACGTCCATAACCATTTTCATGCTAGAAACGACATTTAAGTGCCTGCTTGTAGCTAATATCCTAAGCTTTCTATAGAACCCAAAACCGCATCCCAAATCCTTATAGTTCTCCTGCGATCGCAATTACCGCATGGGGAAAAGTTTGCAGCAAATTTTCATTTTGGCAAATCTATAATGTATAAAATAGCTTTTCATTGCACCCAACCTCAAATTTCAGTTTTCCCATTGCTTACTACTCTCACGTCATTGCTAGTGTCTGTCCACAACCATATAAAGTGGCTGCCATTAGAATTCCAACAATTTCTGTGATTTAGCACATTTTTTGTGTTTTTGCCTATTCCATTCAAAGCCAACATTAAAACCATTTTGACAGTTTGCCAATTATTCCTGTTTCTCTCTTGTGTTGCTGGGGGGTAATTGGGATTGACATTTGTTTGAATTCTGCATTCCTGATACCTGTTCTCTCTCCCCCTAAATCTCTATACTGCATATTGGGGGGCTGAGGGGTGTGCAGGGGGAAATAGTAACCACACTGCTATTTGATTTGAATATACGCCCAAAAGTATTATTGCTGTGCTGCATTATTTGGGCGCATCTATACTCTGTGTGATTAAAGAGATTGCTTAGTGTGACATCACCCCATTGGTGATTATTGTATCCCCATTAAAAATAGTGTGATTATATTGTGAATATATAAATAAATATTTTAACTTTGCAAACCAGCCTGATTCCTGATTCAGTGTGACCGGGGGGGTGGGTTCCAAGAGAGGGGCGTGATATAAGTGGTACATCGTTCAGAATAAAAGAACTTATAGACACAAATAATTAAATAAGGATTTCAGTTGTGCATTACACGCTAGGCATTGACTTAGGTGAAGTGCCGGATTGAAATCACTTACAGATTGGGGGCTCGTCGGGGATCCTGAATTTGACATACCACTTGTGACAGTCTAATACAGAGTGCTAACTGACGGGGTACATAAACCCTGTTGGGCTACCACACTGTGATACTCTGTGAGAAGCACCCTTCAATCGAAACACCCCAAGGAAATTGGCCTATTTTGCAAAAATAAAATAACTCCTGTAAATCAGAAAGGAAATTAATATTTCCGGAATGGCGACCCTAGTAGAAATTAATATGGTAAGAGAACACCTACTGCACAAATTATTTGTCAGGGGTGAATGGACAGAACAGAATCAGAATGTTTGGTTGCAGGAAATTAAAGAACAGGCCACTGCCACAGGATTAGACACATGGCAGAATCAAGGTCCATTACACATGGCACTGAGTGAATTGTACATGGCCCCTAAGGTAAAAGAAGAGCAAAGTAAAATTGCCAAAATAGCGGCACATCTGTACCTCCATATTGGAGCAATACAGGAGAAATATGCCGAAAACCTTGATCTGGCAAATAGGCATGTACAATCACTAGAAAAGCCCAAATTGATTTGGACTCTGCAGAGCAAAGGCTACAAAAGAGCTTAGAATCAGAAAATGAAACCAGGCAGTACCTGATCAAAATAAAAGGAGATCTGGATATCCTGCAGCAGGAGAAGGTAGAGCAGAATACCGAAGTACTGGCGCTGCAGAATTAGTGCCAAGAAAGTTTGGACTCCCTACTACGGAGCCAACAAAAGCTGGAGCAGCAAATGAACTACAATAGAGTATGTGCAGAGCAGATTGTCACCCTGCAAAACCGCCTAGACCAAGTTAAAGAAGAAAATAATACATTAATTCTCAAAGACCTTGACACCCAGTCAGAATTTGATGAAGAGTGCCAGAAAGCTGGTGCAATTCAAAAACAAAGGTACGACCTGGCTGCACAGAGGGGTACTCTCTTTCAGGAAAGGGACACCTTAGGCCAGGAGATCAGTTATTTAAAAGCTCAAATGGAAGAAAATCACCTGGCCCTTCAGGGACTGGGTGAACTCCAAAAAGACCACGGAAAACTGTTAGAGCACGCCAGAAAAATGGAAGATGCTCTAGCCAAGAAGGACCAGGCCAGTAAGGACAGGACTCAGGAGGTAACCCTCCTGCAGCAAAAATTGGCCCAATTTTCGAAACTTACCCAGGAAGCACAGAGAGACACTGAGGCTCTCTGTGAGAAAAATGACAGTCTCCACAGACAGGTAGCTATGCAGGAACAACTCATAGAGACTAGTAAGGCCTTGATAGAAGAGCAAAAGGGCCAAATTCTTGCATGGCAACAGGGAGTAGGGCCTGAGAGAGATGAGGTCCGCTGGGAAAGGGAAACACCTGAGCATAACCTCAGGAACCCTGGTACCAGAGACTTTCATCTCTTCAACTCCATGGACTCTGCCACCCCCATGTCCACTGGTGCACATGAGCCAAGTGCCACGGAGATGGCAGACTTCAACCCAATGAGAAATATGGGGCTCATAGATCAGCACCTCCCATGAATGGATGTGCGGGCATCTGTGTATGGGTTCCCAAGTGCTAGGGCCATCTTCTCTGATCAGGGAGACGCCAATGAGGGGAGGGTCAGAAAGATGGATCCTCAAAAATATAATTTCCCCAGAGAACAGATGGTAAAATTTAGTGGGGACTCCATGAGAGTAGGTCCACTAAGGGCATCTTGAAAACCTCTTCCCAGCTAGGACAGTGGGGGTGGGAGGTACTGGGCCAATCCTGGGAGCAAGGAAGAATCAAAAGACTCTTCTGAGCTCCACAGGACTCAAGAAACTAGGCCCCCACATTCTGCCAGCCATTCCCAAGCTCGCAGAATCCAGGAGAGCCTAGAAGACCAGACAGGCACCTCTGGTAGCAGTGCCTCTGAGTCAGAGGATGAGTGGACCAGGGTCACCCGAACCAAAAAAGCCAACAAGGTCAGGAGGGCCTTGCTCAAGGATCCCCTAAAACAAATAAAAGCCTTCAGGAGCGTCATCACGCCCTATCATAAGAATGCAAAGTATTCGGTTTGGGTGCCCCTTGAGCTATTTGAACAAATGATGGCCACTTTCCATTTGAAGGACAGCCAAAGCTTTATTCAATATGTAAAGAGGACCTTTTCTCCCGAGTACTCCAGCTTCTTTGCGAGGCTGGGGGATCAGAATCATTCCAGATGGTCCACCTATAGGGCGGCCATCCTGAAACATTTTTCTATTCACAGGAATCTTCAGGAGGCTCGCAAGGCAGCCTACAACTTGCAATGTGGGGAAGATCAGGCCCCACAAGAATGTGTTCAAGAGTTAAAACACACCTTTGCGCCGACCACTAGAAAGGTACGCACTGACAGCAAAGAGTTTGTAAACACTTTCTTCTATGCTCTCCCTAAGTATATCATGACCAGCTAGTGAGGGAATTTCACGAGAAAAGATCACTAGACTGGGTCATTGAACAAGCCACACACATTTATGAGGTGCAAAAGCCAATGGAAAACAAAAATAATCCAAAAAGCCCCAAAACAACCAATACCCCTGCTTCTGCTAAAGTGGCGGAGGTGAAAGTTGCCCCCATTTTGGATTTAGAGATGGGGGGCTAAAAACCTGCCCGCACAGAATCAAAACAACCCCAAACCCAGAAGGCCCTCGGGCCAATCACAACCAAGGAGCAAGGGAGGTAATCGCACAAATGGGATCCCTAACTCCCCTGACTACATCAGCCCACGCTACAAGGGAATAGAATTAGCCCATCCTGGGTTATGTGTGGACTCCTCCAGCCCAAGGGGTGTGGGGGGATCCAACCAGATAGCAGCTAACCTAGGGAACTTCCCTCCTCACTTCCCCCAGGAGGGCAGTAATCCCTCAAATAGCGGACAGAATTTCTTCCCAAGGTACCCGCAAAACTTTAACCCCCAAAACAATCCATCGTTCTTTCCCCACTTTCCTGAGCCCAGACAGCCAAATCCGGAAGAGGGGAGGCCAAGGGTGGAGGGGTACCCAAACTTTCCTAACCCAGGGTATTTTGGGAGAAGGGATAGCTACCCTTCCCAGGGTCAGCCCAGGGGAGAAATGAGGACCCCGTACCAGCCAGAGCGGATGTCCCAACTAGAGCGCTAAGTCCAGAACATGGCACAGGATCTGGGTCGCATGCTGAGGGCTCAACAGAACCCTCAGATGAGCATGGTGGTGCAGAATGCCTCAAATCCAGGACCTGTGCTCCAGAGCAATGACAGGGGAAGAACCCCGACAACCCACCGGTTCCCAGGTAGGAGGCACAAAGGGAAGGGGGGTGTAAAGCCTTTGAGGAAGCTTCCTTCCCCACTTGTAAAAAGCCCCTGGAAACCCAGTAACCGGAACAAAAATCTCCTGCCCCCGACAGTCTGCAACCCAAGGAGCAGAGGGGGGGTAGGAGAAATAAAGGGCCCAAAAAGACCCATTTTGAGGAGGAGGTAGAAATATTCCAGTTTGAAGGAGAGGCGTCCTCAGAGGATCCTGGGAAAAGGACCTTCTCCTTCAGAGATGGGGGAACTCCTCCCAAAGAAAAATGGGTCCCAAAGGATCCAAATCCAGACTGGGTAGATGTGGGGACCGAGTTGAATCCGCCCATCATCAAACCCCAGAATCACCAGCACGAAAATCCTCTGGTTCAACCCATCCTGATGACTGCCTCCAGAAAGGCGGGGGCAACCCAGAACCAGGGGAACCCGAAATGTTTCCCATATCTAGCTGTCACCTCCTTCTTTCAGATTCCAAAGACACCAAATAGACTCCTGCCCAAATCACCTTTCTGTCAGTGTCCAAAACCAAGAAACTAACCCACCAGTTGTCCAAAAATGTACATTAGCCTTGCCCCCTTGAGGAGAAGGAGGGAAGTTCTATGCCTCGGTCCAAATACAGGGGCAGTGTACAATTTTGGCACTGGTGGACACTGGATCCCAAGCTACCCTTCTGTCAAAAAGGGCCTTTGATCAACTGAATTCGGGAAGGGGGGAGAAATATAAAATTCCTCTCACCCCTCTTCCTGGACAACTTCGACGGGAAGGAAATTCCCGTTGAGGGGACTGCGGATTTGGACATTAAAATTGGATGACACAAGGTGGAGCACCCGGTCATAGTTGTGACTCCAGAGTTCACACCTTGTTTACTGGGAAATGACATCCTGAGTAGGTTGTCACCCCTCATAGATTGTGTAAACAAGATCCTCTGGACCCAGACAAACCGACCAAACAAATTGAAACATAGTGTCAACCATGTTAGGTTAAACGGCACCTGCCACATGGTTGAACAAAAACCTGACCAAATAAAATTTCACTTCCAGAATAATCAAATCCCAGACGTGACAGTAATTGCAGTAGGACAACAAACTGGTGATGGGGAGTCCTCTCTGTTTCTGAAAATCAACCCTCCTTCCAGTCTAAGTTGGCATTCCACACTGGAAGGAAACACTCTGAAATTCTTTACAAATTCACAATCAGAAAATCCCACTCCTATAGTCCAGAAAGATGAAAAAGCCTGGCTGATATTCAGAAAATTGTAGAGTAGTTGTTCATCCCTATTCAGTTAAATGAGGGGAAGGACTCTGTTCTCACCCGAGTGTGTGTGAACAACGGTAAGAGCTTCATCAGCGAGGCCATGTTCCGCAAACTCCCAAAAGATTCAGCCATTCCAACATTTAAACTGTTAGACAAATGGGAAATGGACCTGGAAACACCCAATTCCAAACATCTCCTGCCTAGCAGGAGTATGCTCGGAATTTCCATAGGCAACACGAGCATAGTCCATAATTGTTGGGCCGTGCAAGATGTCCCTGCTGCATTTTACTTAGGCAGTGACATTCTCAATCGCGTTTCCATTAGTTTGGACCTAATAAACTTCAAAGCCTAGTCCAGATTAGCGGGTAATCCCATGGATTTTGATGACCCAGAGAAAGCATTTAGGTCAGCTCAACTGCTGCCTTATCCAGTTGAAATTCAGATTAGAGAGGAAGTCACCATCCCAGAACGGACCTGACAATTCTCACTGGAAGTGAAAGTTAAAAGAGGACAGAAACTGAAAAACTCTGACGCTTATATTCATCTGAATGCTCATTTCCAACAGCAAGGGTTGGGGGTAAACCCAACATCACTAGTCAACATAGAACATGACACCATTCCAATGGAGGTGGATAACAGTGACTTAAAGAGTATCACTCTGACCGCAGGCACCATTATTGGAATGGCGGTTGATGACCGAGATTTTTCCATAGATTTAGGTCATGAACTGTTAGGGCCAATCCCCAAGGACTGTTTTGACAGTGATAGTGACGATGCCTTCCCCACCTGAAGCCACCAGTTCAAATCAGCACTTTGACCAGGGACTTCTCCACCCAGCTGGAGGAGGCCGCTGAGATAGCAAAACCTGAAGTCTTTCCAGGTTTCAGGCAGATGGTTGAAGAGAGAGTCAACCTAGCCGATGCCTGTGAGACTCTGGAGCAAAAGCAACAATCGAAACAAGTTTTCTTAGAATTTCAAGATCTCTTTGCGGTTGACTCAAATGACTGTGGTTGCACCGACATCCACACAACAACAATTCCCACGGACCCTGGCATGACTCCAGTGTTTGTGAAGCAATATCGTTTGCTTCTTGTATCAATGGAGTCCCTTACTGAAATAATTAAGAACCTTGAGTCCCGTGGGATCATTCGTCCAGTCCACAGCACCTTCAATAATCCAGTACTGGGGTTTTTGAAACAACAAACAGGTCCATATGTCCCAATGGCCTCTTCCCTACATTGACCAAGGGCTGGCCCAGATCCAGGGGTCACAGGCATTCGCTGTAATAGACCTGACCAATGGGTACTGGACTGTACCTGTCAGTAGGGAGGACCAATACAAGCTGGCTTTCACCTTCGGGGGGGCAGCAGTACACATGGACCCGGACTCCTTTTGGATACATCAACTCCGGCAATGAATTTAACATTTTTCTAAACAAAGCCATACCCGACCTGGGTGAAAGGGGTAACCTGGCCTATGTAGATGATGTTTTAGTCAAAAGCTCAACTGTGGAGGAACACATAGCGGGGATCCGTTATGTTCTGACACAGTTGAGGGCTGCCGGAGAAAATCTCTCCTTTCAAAAGGCACAGTGGTGCAGGACCCGTGTAAATTTCCTGCGGCATGAGAAAACTCCTCAGGGTCTCTGTCCCCAGGAAAAGAAAGTGGAAGCACTTCAGAAAATAAAAGACCCCACAACTCTGCGGGAACTAAGGAGCCTCCTTGGACTAACTAATTACAGCAGAAAGTTCATTGAGGATTACGCAGAGATCACAAGACCCCTGATTCATCTTTTGAAGGGGGGGTCAAGTGGGAGTGGGGTCCAGAACAAGCAGAGGCAGTAAAACAACTCAAAAGAAGCCTCTCACAAGCGCCTTACCTAGCTTACCCTGTCAAAAACAAGGAGTTCTTCTTAGAGACAGGGTTCTCAAATACATGCTTGACTGCAGTATTTATCAAAAGCATGACAAGGTCAATAAAGTAATCTCCTATGCGAGTAAGACTTTATCCTCTGTGGAGGAAAAATTCAACGATTGTGAGAAGGCACTCCTGGCAATGGTGTGGGCATTGAAGAATTAGTGCCCGTTTATCCAGGGGGAACACATCATAGTGGAGACTCCACACCAGCCTCTGCAATATCTCCAAAGTGACAGAACCCGGGCCGTAAATGTGAGTAATTACCAAATTACTTCCTTGATTCTGTCAATACAAGGCTTTCCTGTGGAGGTCAGATATGGCCAAAACAAGAAGAGTCCCCTCACGCAAGGTCTGGCTTACTTGCATTATTGTGCCAGAGAAAACTGTCTCGAGGAGGAAAGTCTTAAAATCAAGGACAACATGGAGGCATACCTTAATTCCCCACACAAAGTCTTTGAAGAAGACCAGTGTGAGGGAATGCGCATGGTCTATGTGGATGGATGTTCTTACCATGTTGACAACAACGGGGAGAAGGAGCTTGTGGCCGGCGTAGGGAATGCATGGGTGAATGATGCCCCAGAACCCTCCGCTGGGTACAAAATCAGTCCCCGAAGTAGTCAAGTGGCAGAGTTGATGGCTGTGCATCAAGCCATCCTCACTGCTGTCCAACACCAACTCCACGAACTGGTCATAATCACAGATTCAAATTATGTACGGAACGGGTTCATGGAGCACCTGGTTAACTGGAAAACCAGAGGCATGCTATGTGCTAATAACAAACCATTGAAACATGGGAAATTAATCCAAAATATTGATGATCTGGTCACCTCGAATGGGATGACCATCTGCTGGAAAAAGATTAAGGGTCATTCTAAAGTAGAGGGACCTGGCAAAACTTGAAATGGCCTAGCTGATCAGCTGGCCAAAACCGGAGCCATCCAAGGGGATCTACTTGAGATCGAGTCCCTGTTGGGGGAAATCCAGGTCGCTGCTATAAATAGGTCTCATACAAATTCCTCACAATGAACTCAACTGCACAGTGGAGTAAGGAGACCCCAGATGCTGATTTGATTATGGCTCAAAAAGGGGATCCAATAATTGGTAAGTTTTATCAACACATTGAGGACCCTGAGAACTTTCCCCTGACAGATACCGATTACATAGGGAAAGAGGACCTCAGAGTGTTGATGAAATGTCCAAAAATGTTCCGAATCCAAGACGGTTTGTTGGTGAGGAGATCCCTAGCTGGCCATGACCAATGGGTGGTCCCCAACTCATTCGGAAGCCTGATGCTAAGTCACGCCCATGATGCGGCCACAGCCGGTCATTGGGGGTTTCATACGACACTTGAAATCTTAAGAGAGGTTGCATACTGGCCACATATGAGGTAGGACCTCGACCAATACTTGAAGGGGTGTCTTGTGTGTGCACAATTTCAGCCAACATCCCTCACACACCGTGCGCCTCTCCAAAAGAGGGGGATGACACTGCCTTGGTCAGATGTACAAGTCAATTTTATCGGGCCGGTGATTCGCTTCTCTAGGGGGAACAAGTACATGTTGACCGTGACATGCTTGTTCACTAAATGGGTGGAATGTCACCTGGCCCCAAATTGCAAGGCAGAAACAGCAGCTGCCCTGATGATCAACCACATCTTCTCGCGTTTTGGACTACCCCAAAGAATTGAGTCAGACCGAGGAAGTCACTTCACTAGCGAAGTGATGACAATGATGTGGGAGATACTTGGGGTCAAAAGGAAACTACACATTGCTTACCGGCTAACCTCTAGTGGTGAGTGAGAGATACAACAAGAAAATTGTGAGCATATTAAAAAAGTTTGTGGCAGATTCTGGGCCAAGTTGGGACATTCAATTACCTCTTGTCCTGATGGCCATCAGATCTACCCCTTCTTCTGCAACTAAAATGTCACAGTTTGAGCAGATGACTGGACGAAGGATGTTGCTCCCCCAGCATCTGCTCTACAGAACCCAAGAGCAGTCCTTGATAAATGCCTCCACAACTCATGAGTATGTTGAGAATCTGAGAAAACACCTTCAACATGCTTTTGCCTATGCTCAGCGGAATCTCGAAAGATCTGCAGACAGTATGAAGACCCACTATGACCTGAAGACAACTAGAAAAGAATACCAAGTAGGAGACCGGGTCTACTTGTACAATTTCCAAAGGAACCAGGCCAAACAGCGCAAATTTCTTCCTAGCTGGTGGGGTTCTTTTGAAATTGTCTACAGAATCTCACCAGTCGCCTACAAAATCTGTATCCCCAAAGGCAGTTTGGGAGAAGGGGAAGATAAGTGGGTCCACATCAACCAGCTGAAGTGTTGCCATCCTAGGCACTCTCTGCAGCAACTAGAGGATTCATCTGGAAACCCAGAGGGGGACATTCCAGCTTCCTAGAAATTTACGACTGTAAAAACCATTCCATCTGTTGCAATCAGTAATAATTATAAGCAGGAAAGATTGTCATTCAGATGTCAAATGTATGCGTCTACCCCACTACATGAATAGTGGTAGGGAAATGTCTACAAATATGCTCTCTTTTGTCATCATAGGACGGAAAACATGGATGCCAATACCAAGGAGGACCACTCAGTGACCGGAAGGAAAGACCCAAGGGGCCCGGGGTATCGCTCCATACTCTCATCCGGAACCGGCGAGGAGAATCTGTCGATCTACCATTGATGGGAGAAGCAGACGAATTTTTTCACTTGGACCAAAGAGAAAAACTGAACATCCCAAATCTCCCAACTTCCCCTTGACGGGCGGTCAAAAGTCAAGTCACGAGGGGGAGCATGTGGGATGTATTAACCCACTTATGCTCTGCCCTGCGACATCACTGTGTGCTGATGGTGCCAGAATCATTAAAATGGCTGCAAAAGACCTATGCGCGCCTAAACCTAAGGAAATTGCGCTCTATAAAGCAAAAAATATGGATGGCAAATCAACCATGCATGTTGTCAGTGGTGGAACGGAGACCACACTTCTGATACATGTCATTGGGCTGCCCAAACAGTAAAGATGGAGACTGCATGAAAAGCAGTGCTTGATGAAAGAAATCCGGAATCTTGTTTTTAAATCTTTTCTTGGTTGCTGGAAATACAAAATGCTGGTGCAAAACAACCACAAACATCCAATCTTCTTGTTGGGTGTCACATATTACTGAATTCAAGAAATCACTGTGAAATTGCAATGTCCTGGAAAGCTGAATTGGTCATCTAAACACCCACGGCAAATGGTGCCTGGTTGTGGGATCTGTCAAAATCTGGGCGCAGTACCAGCGGCGGCCTGAATGACTGTTTCAAAAGCCTGTTTTAAAACTGTAAACTTGTACCATTAAGATCTAATGTCTAAAATCTATGTAACCTGTCATCAAGAGAAAACTAGGTTGTAACTATTTAAACTTCATGGTTTAGAGTCTGGAATCAGTGTTCTAGATGTTAGTTTTAAAATTGCAAGTTTATTTTAAACAAAGAAAAATGTAACAAAGTGACATTTAAATTCAGCCTGTCCCAAAGCCAAAATCACAAACAAACTTCCCCAACCGGGCCAGTCAACCCCCTTCTACTCTCTAGACCAGGAACTCACATTCATGTGTTGATTAAGAGGGGCGGAGCACTTGGGCTGCTCTGTGAAAGGCATAATGGACTTCCTCTCAGTCAAGGAGATGCTAATCAGGAAGGATCGTAAAAGGCCTCTGCCAGAGGAAGGGGGCGGAGATTGCTGCGGAACTGCAAGCAGGAGAAGGAGGCGGGGACAGACAACATTTGTTGATTCAAAATGGACCAAAAGCATATTTCTAAAAAGACTGATAATTTACGGTAAACAATTGTAAAATAAATATGTTAACCCGGGACTTCTGAACCTAAATTTATTCTGCACATTTTAAGAGGAGCCAGAACTCTGTGCTAGCTTCTGGGAAGGCACATTGAAAATTCTGGTTTTGTAGCAAATGTATTTATGTCAGAAGCATGAATCTTCACACGCTTATGCCCATATACAATGCGCACATGTGTACAAACTTTGGACAAATTAGATATTGTGTCCCGGACATAAAGTACAACATTCTGTCAAATCCAGACTCAAGATCCTACAGAGACGGGGCTTGCAAGAGTATTTGCTCCACAAAATATATGATCTATGTATGTTATTTTTATGTATTATACCCAAAAGTAGATTTTAGGTTCAAAAGGCAAGGGGAGAATGTTCTGAATCATAAAACCATATCATCATGGTGACACCCTGTTTTCTCCTCCAATCAAGGGAGAAAGTGGACTCTAGCCAATAGACTACCCAGGGAGTGCGATTAGGATAATTCAGCATACACACCCCTTTATCAAATGCATAAATAGAGACAGCTGAGGACTTAGAAAGACACACAGATCACCCATCATCCCGATCTTGACGAAGCACCCTGCAGGAGAACTATGCGTATTCCAGTCTCCAGACTCCAGAACCATTGCTAGCTGAACCACTTTCAGCTGGGCCTTAACTTCCAGAACCCATCCCACAAACCTAAAGGGGAAACAAAAGAAACAGCCAGGCTGTGCTGTACTGCTTGCCTGCCTAATAACTATCTTCAGAACCAGAAGGGCAGATTAAACCCAATACTGTGCTGTGCGATGCTGTGACCAGAGAGCCATTGTAGATCCAGTCCAGTCGTGCTACCGTGCAGACCAGAGCGCCTTGCTGTCCAGTCCGGTGTGCCCAGCAGAATCCTAGAATCCCTGAACTGAATCCCTGATGTTCTGTTCAAATACATATAGTGAGTATCCAGAGTATAGAATTGCATCACTAGCCTATATACTGTCCATAGTAATCCCTATCTAAATCCATCCTATATTATCTTTAGAAACCTGCATTGTTAGAATTATTTTGAATTGCCTGAACTCTCTATCTCACTCCTACTATCTTCCTACTGTAATAATATAGTTAAAATCATCTTTGTTCTGATATATTGCATCTGAAGAAGGCAAGCTTCTCGGCTGGCAGTCGCCATGATCAAGTGACTGAGCTTCCGTGTAGCAATTGCTTCTTCATAGTCTCCCCTAGTGTAAAGAAACCCTGTTTGCCTTTTAAAAGCGCATCCTTGTTTTCCCATTTGCCTCTATCTGAAAAAAACGACCTCCACGAAAACGTCCATAACCATTTTCATGCTAGAAACGACATTTAAGTGCCTGCTTGTAGCTAATATCCTAAGCTTTCTATAGAACCCAAAACCGCATCCCAAATCCTTATAGTTCTCCTGCGATCGCAATTACCGCATGCGGAAAAGTTTGCAGCAAATTTTCATTTTGGCAAATCTATAATGTATAAAATAGCTTTTCATTGCACCCAACCTCAAATTTCAGTTTTCCCATTGCTTACTACTCTCACGTCATTGCTAGTGTTTGTCCACAACCATATAAAGTGGCTGCCATTAGAATTCCAACAATTTCTGTGATTTAGCACATTTTTTGTGTTTTTGCCTATTCCATTCAAAGCCAACATTAAAACCATTTTGACAGTTTGCCAATTATTCCTGTTTCTCTCTTGTGTTGCTGGGGGGTAATTGGGATTGACATTTGTTTGAATTCTGCATTCCTGATACCTGTTCTCTCTCCCCCTAAATCTCTATACTGCATATTGGGGGGCTGAGGGGTGTGCAGGGGGAAATAGTAACCACACTGCTATTTGATTTGAATATACGCCCAAAAGTATTATTGCTGTGCTGCATTATTTGGGCGCATCTATACTCTGTGTGATTAAAGAGATTGCTTAGTGTGACATCACCCCATTGGTGATTATTGTATCCCCATTAAAAATAGTGTGATTATATTGTGAATATATAAATAAATATTTTAACTTTGCAAACCAGCCTGATTCCTGATTCAGTGTGACCGGGGGGGTGGGTTCCAAGAGAGGGGCGTGATATAAGTGGTACATCGTTCAGAATAAAAGAACTTATAGACACAAATAATTAAATAAGGATTTCAGTTGTGCAATACACGCTAGGCATTGACTTAGGTGAAGTGCCGGATTGAAATCACTTACAGATTGGGGGCTCGTCGGGGATCCTGAATTTGACATACCACTTGTGACAGTCTAATACAGAGTGCTAACTGACAGGGTACATAAACCCTGTTGGGCTAGCACACTGTGATACTCTGTGAGAAGCACCCTTCAATCGAAACACCCCAAGGAAATTGGCCTATTTTGCAAAAATAAAATAACTCCTGTAAGTCAGAAAGGAAATTAATATTTCCGGAATGGCGACCCTAGTAGAAATTAATATGGTAAGAGAACACCTACTGCACAAATTATTTGTCAGGGGTGAATGGACAGAACAGAATCAGAATGTTTGGTTGCAGGAAATTAAAGAACAGGCCACTGCCACAGGATTATACACATGGCAGAATCAAGGTCCATTACACATGGCACTGAGTGAATTGTACATGGCCCCTAAGGTAAAAGAAGAGCAAAGTAAAATTGCCAAAATAGCGGCACATCTGTACCTCCATATTGGAGCAATACAGGAGAAATATGCCGAAAACCTTGATCTGGCAAATAGGCATGTACAATCACTAGAAAAGCCCAAATTGATTTGGACTCTGCAGAGCAAAGGCTACAAAAGAGCTTAGAATCAGAAAATGAAACCAGGCAGTACCTGATCAAAATAAAAGGAGATCTGGATATCCTGCAGCAGGAGAAGGTAGAGCAGAATACCGAAGTACTGGCGCTGCAGAATTAGTGCCAAGAAAGTTTGGACTCCCTACTACGGAGCCAACAAAAGCTGGAGCAGCAAATGAACTACAATAGAGTATGTGCAGAGCAGATTGTCACCCTGCAAAACCGCCTAGACCAAGTTAAAGAAGAAAATAATACATTAATTCTCAAAGACCTTGACACCCAGTCAGAATTTGATGAAGAGTGCCAGAAAGCTGGTGCAATTCAAAAACAAAGGTACGACCTGGCTGCACAGAGGGGTACTCTCTTTCAGGAAAGGGACACCTTAGGCCAGGAGATCAGTTATTTAAAAGCTCAAATGGAAGAAAATCACCTGGCCCTTCAGGGACTGGGTGAACTCCAAAAAGACCACGGAAAACTGTTAGAGCACGCCAGAAAAATGGAAGATGCTCTAGCCAAGAAGGACCAGGCCAGTAAGGACAGGACTCAGGAGGTAACCCTCCTGCAGCAAAAATTGGCCCAATTTTCGAAACTTACCCAGGAAGCACAGAGAGACACTGAGGCTCTCTGTGAGAAAAATGACAGTCTCCACAGACAGGTAGCTATGCAGGAACAACTCATAGAGACTAGTAAGGCCTTGATAGAAGAGCAAAAGGGCCAAATTCTTGCATGGCAACAGGGAGTAGGGCCTGAGAGAGATGAGGTCCGCTGGGAAAGGGAAACACCTGAGCATAACCTCAGGAACCCTGGTACCAGAGACTTTCATCTCTTCAACTCCATGGACTCTGCCACCCCCATGTCCACTGGTGCACATGAGCCAAGTGCCACGGAGATGGCAAACTTCAACCCAATGAGAAATATGGGGCTCATAGATCAGCACCTCCCATGAATGGATGTGCGGGCATCTGTGTATGGGTTCCCAAGTGCTAGGGCCATCTTCTCTGATCAGGGAGACTCCAATGAGGGGAGGGTCAGAAAGATGGATCCTCAAAAATATAATTTCCCCAGAGAACAGATGGTAAAATTTAGTGGGGAATCCATGAGAGTAGGTCCACTAAGGGCATCTTGAAAACCTCTTCCCAGCTAGGACAGTGGGGGTGGGAGGTACTGGGCCAATCCTGGGAGCAAGGAAGAATCAAAAGACTCTTCTGAGCTCCACAGGACTCAAGAAACTAGGCCCCCACATTCTGCCAGCCATTCCAAAGCTCGCAGAATCCAGGAGAGCCTAGAAGACCAGACAGGCACCTCTGGTAGCAGTGCCTCTGAGTCAGAGGATGAGTGGACCAGGGTCACCCGAACCAAAAAAGCCAACAAGGTCAGGAGGGCCTTGCTCAAGGATCCCCTAAAACAAATAAAAGCCTTCAGGAGCGTCATCACGCCCTATCATAAGAATGCAAAGTATTCGGTTTGGGTGCCCCTTGAGCTATTTGAACAAATGATGGCCACTTTCCATTTGAAGGACAGCCAAAGCTTTATTCAATATGTAAAGAGGACCTTTTCTCCCGAGTACTCCAGCTTCTTTGCGAGGCTGGGGGATCAGAATCATTCCAGATGGTCCACCTATAGGCTGGCCATCCTGAAACATTTTTCTATTCACAGGAATCTTCAGGAGGCTCGCAAGGCAGCCTACAACTTGCAATGTGGGGAAGATCAGGCCCCACAAGAATGTGTTCAAGAGTTAAAACGCACCTTTGCGCCGACCACTAGAAAGGTACGCACTGACAGCAAAGAGTTTGTAAACACTTTCTTCTATGCTCTCCCTAAGTATATCATGACCAGCTAGTGAGGGAATTTCACGAGAAAAGATCACTAGACTGGGTCATTGAACAAGCCACACACATTTATGAGGTGCAAAAGCCAATGGAAAACAAAAATAATCCAAAAAGCCCCAAAACAACCAATACCCCTGCTTCTGCTGAAGTGGCGGAGGTGAAGGTTGCCCCCATTTTGGATTTAGAGATGGGGGGCTAAAAACCTGCCCGCACAGAATCAAAACAACCCCAAACCCAGAAGGCCCTCGGGCCAATCACAACCAAGGAGCAAGGGAGGTAATCGCACAAATGGGATCCCTAACTCCCCTGACTACATCAGCCCACGCTACAAGGGGAATAGAATTAGCCCATCCTGGGTTATGTGTGGACTCCTCCAGCCCAAGGGGTGTGGGGGGATCCAACCAGATAGCAGCTAACCTAGGGAACTTCCCTCCTCACTTCCCCCAGGAGGGCAGTAATCCCCCAAATAGCGGACAGAATTTCTTCCCAAGGTACCCGCAAAACTTTAACCCCCAAAACAATCCATCGTTCTTTCCCCACTTTCCTGAGCCCAGACAGCCAAATCCGGAAGAGGGGAGGCCAAGGGTGGAGGGGTACCCAAACTTTCCTAACCCAGGGTATTTTGGGAGAAGGGATAGCTACCCTTCCCAGGGTCAGCCCAGGGGAGACATGAGGACCCCGTACCAGCCAGAGCGGATGTCCCAACTAGAGCGCTAAGTCCAGAACATGGCACAGGATCTGGGTCGCATGCTGAGGGCTCAACAGAACCCTCAGATGAGCATGGTGGTGCAGAATGCCTCAAATCCAGGACCTGTGCTCCAGAGCAATGACAGGGGAAGAACCCCGACAACCCACCGGTTCCCAGGTAGGAGGCACAAAGGGAAGGGGGGTGTAAAGCCTTTGAGGAAGCTTCCTTCCCCACTTGTAAAAAGCCCCTGGAAACCCAGTAACCGGAACAAAAATCTCCTGCCCCCGACAGTCTGCAACCCAAGGAGCAGAGGGGGGGTAGGAGAAATAAAGGGCCCAAAAAGACCCATTTTGAGGAGGAGGTAGAAATATTCCAGTTTGAAGGAGAGGGGTCCTCAGAGGATCCTGGGAAAAGGACCTTCTCCTTCAGAGATGGGGGAACTCCTCCCAAAGAAAAATGGGTCCCAAAGGATCCAAATCCAGACTGGGTAGATGTGGGGACCGAGTTGAATCCGCCCATCATCAAACCCCAGAATCACCAGCACGAAAATCCTCTGGTTCAACCCATCCTGATGACTGCCTCCAGAAAGGCGGGGGCAACCCAGAACCAGGGGAACCCGAAATGTTTCCCATATCTAGCTGTCACCTCCTTCTTTCAGATTCCAAAGACACCAAATAGACTCCTGCCCAAATCACCTTTCTGTCAGTGTCCAAAACCAAGAAACTAACCCACCAGTTGTCCAAAAATGTACATTAGCCTTGCCCCCTTGAGGAGAAGGAGGGAAGTTCTATGCCTCGGTCCAAATACAGGGGCAGTGTACAATTTTGGCACTGGTGGACACTGGATCCCAAGCTACCCTTCTGTCAAAAAGGGCCTTTGATCAACTGAATTCGGGAAGGGGGGAGAAATATAAAATTCCTCTCACCCCTCTTCCTGGACAACTTCGACGGGAAGGAAATTCCCGTTGAGGGGACTGCGGATTTGGACATTAAAATTGGATGACACAAGGTGGAGCACCCGGTCATAGTTGTGACTCCAGAGTTCACACCTTGTTTACTGGGAAATGACATCCTGAGTAGGTTGTCACCCCTCATAGATTGTGTAAACAAGATCCTCTGGACCCAGACAAACCGACCAAACAAATTGAAACATAGTGTCAACCATGTTAGGTTAAACGGCACCTGCCACATGGTTGAACAAAAACCTGACCAAATAAAATTTCACTTCCAGAATAATCAAATCCCAGACGTGACAGTAATTGCAGTAGGACAACAAACTGGTGATGGGGAGTCCTCTCTGTTTCTGAAAATCAACCCTCCTTCCAGTCTAAGTTGGCATTCCACACTGGAAGGAAACACTCTGAAATTCTTTACAAATTCACAATCAGAAAATCCCACTCCTATAGTCCAGAAAGATGAAAAAGCCTGGCTGATATTCAGAAAATTGTAGAGTAGTTGTTCATCCCTATTCAGTTAAATGAGGGGAAGGACTCTGTTCTCACCCGCGTGTGTGAACAACGGTAAGAGCTTCATCAGCGAGGCCATGTTCCGCAAACTCCCAAAAGATTCAGCCATTCCAACATTTAAACTGTTAGACAAATGGGAAATGGACATGGAAACACCCAATTCCAAACATCTCCTGCCTAGCAGGAGTATGCTCGGAATTTCCATAGGCAACACGAGCATAGTCCATAATTGTTGGGCCGTGCAAGATGTCCCTGCTGCATTTTACTTAGGCAGTGACATTCTCAATCGCGTTTCCATTAGTTTGGACCTAATAAACTTCAAAGCCTAGTCCAGATTAGCGGGTAATCCCATGGATTTTGATGACCCAGAGAAAGCATTTAGGTCAGCTCAACTGCTGCCTTATCCAGTTGAAATTCAGATTAGAGAGGAAGTCACCATCCCAGAACGGACCTGACAATTCTCACTGGAAGTGAAAGTTAAAAGAGGACAGAAACTGAAAAACTCTGACGCTTATATTCATCTGAATGCTCATTTCCAACAGCAAGGGTTGGGGGTAAACCCAACATCACTAGTCAACATAGAACATGACACCATTCCAATGGAGGTGGATAACAGTGACTTAAAGAGTATCACTCTGACCGCAGGCACCATTATTGGAATGGCGGTTGATGACCGAGATTTTTCCATAGATTTAGGTAATGAACTGTTAGGGCCAATCCCCAAGGACTGTTTTGACAGTAATAGTGACGATGCCTTCCCCACCTGAAGCCACCAGTTCAAATCAGCACTTTGACCAGGGACTTCTCCACCCAGCTGGAGGAGGCCGCTGAGATAGCAAAACCTGAAGTCTTTCCAGGTTTCAGGCAGATGGTTGAAGAGAGAGTCAACCTAGCCGATGCCTGTGAGACTCTGGAGCAAAAGCAACAATCGAAACAAGTTTTCTTAGAATTTCAAGATCTCTTTGCGGTGGACTCAAATGACTGTGGTTGCACCGACATCCACACAACAACAATTCCCACGGACCCTGGCATGACTCCAGTGTTTGTGAAGCAATATCGTTTGCTTCTTGTATCAATGGAGTCCCTTACTGAAATAATTAAGAACCTTGAGTCCCGTGGGATCATTCGTCCAGTCCACAGCACCTTCAATAATCCAGTACTGGGGTTTTTGAAACAACAAACAGGTCCATATGTCCCAATGGCCTCTTCCCTACATTGACCAAGGGCTGGCCCAGATCCAGGGGTCACAGGCATTCGCTGTAATAGACCTGACCAATGGGTACTGGACTGTACCTGTCAGTAGGGAGGACCAATACAAGCTGGCTTTCACCTTCGGGGGGGCAGCAGTACACATGGACCCGGACTCCTTTTGGATACATCAACTCCGGCAATGAATTTAACATTTTTCTAAACAAAGCCATACCCGACCTGGGTGAAAGGGGTAACCTGGCCTATGTAGATGATGTTTTAGTCAAAAGCTCAACTGTGGAGGAACACATAGCGGGGATCCGTTATGTTCTGACACAGTTGAGGGCTGCCGGAGAAAATCTCTCCTTTCAAAAGGCACAGTGGTGCAGGACCCGTGTAAATTTCCTGCGGCATGAGAAAACTCCTCAGGGTCTCTGTCCCCAGGAAAAGAAAGTGGAAGCACTTCAGAAAATAAAAGACCCCACAACTCTGCGGGAACTAAGGAGCCTCCTTGGACTAACTAATTACAGCAGAAAGTTCATTGAGGATTACGCAGAGATCACAAGACCCCTGATTCATCTTTTGAAGGGGGGGTCAAGTGGGAGTGGGGTCCAGAACAAGCAGAGGCAGTAAAACAACTCAAAAGAAGCCTCTCACAAGCGCCTTACCTAGCTTACCCTGTCAAAAACAAGGAGTTCTTCTTAGAGACAGGGTTCTCAAATACATGCTTGACTGCAGTATTTATCAAAAGCATGACAAGGTCAATAAAGTAATCTCCTATGCGAGTAAGACTTTATCCTCTGTGGAGGAAAAATTCAACGATTGTGAGAAGGCACTCCTGGCAATGGTGTGGGCATTGAAGAATTAGTGCCCGTTTATCCAGGGGGAACACATCATAGTGGAGACTCCACACCAGCCTCTGCAGTATCTCCAAAGTGACAGAACCCGGGCCGTAAATGTGAGTAATTACCAAATTACTTCCTTGATTCTGTCAATACAAGGCTTTCCTGTGGAGGTCAGATATGGCCAAAACAAGAAGAGTCCCCTCACGCAAGGTCTGGCTTACTTGCATTATTGTGCCAGAGAAAACTGTCTCGAGGAGGAAAGTCTTAAAATCAAGGACAACATGGAGGCATACCTTAATTCCCCACACAAAGTCTTTGAAGAAGACCAGTGTGAGGGAATGCGCATGGTCTATGTGGATGGATGTTCTTACCATGTTGACAACAACGGGGAGAAGGAGCTTGTGGCCGGCGTAGGGAATGCATGGGTGAATGATGCCCCAGAACCCTCTGCTGGGTACAAAATCAGTCCCCGAAGTAGTCAAGTGGCAGAGTTGATGGCTGTGCATCAAGCCATCCTCACTGCTGTCCAACACCAACTCCACGAACTGGTCATAATCACAGATTCAAATTATGTACGGAACGGGTTCATGGAGCACCTGGTTAACTGGAAAACCAGAGGCATGCTATGTGCTAATAACAAACCATTGAAACATGGGAAATTAATCCAAAATATTGATGATCTGGTCACCTCGAATGGGATGACCATCTGCTGGAAAAAGATTAAGGGTCATTCTAAAGTAGAGGGACCTGGCAAAACTTGAAATGGCCTAGCTGATCAGCTGGCCAAAACCGGAGCCATCCAAGGGGATCTACTTGAGATCGGGTCCCTGTTGGGGGAAATCCAGGTCGCTGCTATAAATAGGTCTCATACAAATTCCTCACAATGAACTCAACTGCACAGTGGAGTAAGGAGACCCCAGATGCTGATTTGATTATGGCTCAAAAAGGGGATCCAATAATTGGTAAGTTTTATCAACACATTGAGGACCCTGAGAACTTTCCCCTGACAGATACCGATTACATAGGGAAAGAGGACCTCAGAGTGTTGATGAAATGTCCAAAAATGTTCCGAATCCAAGACGGTTTGTTGGTGAGGAGATAACTAGCTGGCCATGACCAATGGGTGGTCCCCAACTCATTCGGAAGCCTGATGCTAAGTCACGCCCATGATGCGGCCACAGCCGGTCATTGGGGGTTTCATACGACACTTGAAATCTTAAGAGAGGTTGCATACTGGCCACATATGAGGTAGGACCTCGACCAATACTTGAAGGGGTGTCTTGTGTGTGCCCAATTTCAGCCAACATCCCTCACACACCGTGCGCCTCTCCAAAAGAGGGGGATGACACTGCCTTGGTCAGATGTACAAGTCAATTTTATCGGGCCGGTGATTCGCTTCTCTAGGGGGAACAAGTACATGTTGACCGTGACATGCTTGTTCACTAAATGGGTGGAATGTCACCTGGCCCCAAATTGCAAGGCAGAAACAGCAGCTGCCCTGATGATCAACCACATCTTCTCGCGTTTTGGACTACCCCAAAGAATTGAGTCAGACCGAGGAAGTCACTTCACTAGCGAAGTGATGACAATGATGTGGGAGATACTTGGGGTCAAAAGGAAACTACACATTGCTTACCGGCTAACCTCTAGTGGTGAGTGAGAGATACAACAAGAAAATTGTGAGCATATTAAAAAAGTTTGTGGCAGATTCTGGGCCAAGTTGGGACATTCAATTACCTCTTGTCCTGATGGCCATCAGATCTACCCCTTCTTCTGCAACTAAAATGTCACAGTTTGAGCAGATGACTGGACGAAGGATGGTGCTCCCCCAGCATCTGCTCTACAGAACCCAAGAGCAGTCCTTGATAAATGCCTCCACAACTCATGAGTATGTTGAGAATCTGAGAAAACACCTTCAACATGCTTTTGCCTATGCTCAGCGGAATCTCGAAAGATCTGCAGACAGTATGAAGACCCACTATGACCTGAAGACAACTAGAAAAGAATACCAAGTAGGAGACCGGGTCTACTTGTACAATTTCCAAAGGAACCAGGCCAAACAGCGCAAATTTCTTCCTAGCTGGTGGGGTTCTTTTGAAATTGTCTACAGAATCTCACCAGTCGCCTACAAAATCTGTATCCCCAAAGGCAGTTTGGGAGAAGGGGAAGATAAGTGGGTCCACATCAACCAGCTGAAGTGTTGCCATCCTAGGCACTCTCTGCAGCAACTAGAGGATTCATCTGGAAACCCAGAGGGGGACATTCCAGCTTCCTAGAAATTTACGACTGTAAAAACCATTCCATCTGTTGCAATCAGTAATAATTATAAGCAGGAAAGATTGTCATTCAGATGTCAAATGTATGCGTCTACACCACTACATGAATAGTGGTAGGGAAATGTCTACAAATATGCTCTCTTTTGTCATCATAGGATGGAAAACATGGATGCCAATACCAAGGAGGACCACTCAGTGACCGGAAGGAAAGACCCAAGGGGCCCGGGGTATCGCTCCATACTCTTCCCCGGAACCGGCGAGGAGAATCTGTCGATCTACCATTGATGGGAGAAGCAGACAAATTTTTTCACTTGGACCAAAGAGAAAAACTGAACATCCCAAATCTCCCGACTTTCCCTTGACGGGCGGTCAAAAGTCAAGTCACGAGGGGGAGCATGTGGGATGTATTAACCCACTTATGCTCTGCCCTGCGACATCACTGTGTGCTGATGGTGCCAGAATCATTAAAATGGCTGCAAAAGACCTATGCGCGCCTAAACCTAAGGAAATTGTGCTCTATAAAGCAAAAAATATGGATGGCAAATCAACCATGCATGTTGTCAGTGGTGGAACGGAGACCACACTTCTGATACATGTCATTGGGCTGCCCAAACAGTAAAGATGGAGACTGCATGAAAAGCAGTGCTTGATGAAAGAAATCCGGAATCTTGTTTTTAAATCTTTTCTTGGTTGCTGGAAATACAAAATGCTGGTGCAAAACAACCACAAACATCCAATCTTCTTGTTGGGTGTCACATATTACTGAATTCAAGAAATCACTGTGAAATTGCAATGTCCTGGAAAGCTGAATTGGTCATCTAAACACCCACGGCAAATGGTGCCTGGTTGTGGGATCTGTCAAAATCTGGGCGCAGTACCAGCGGCGGCCTGAATGACTGTTTCAAAAGCCTGTTTTAAAACTGTAAACTTGTACCATTAAGATCTAATGTCTAAAATCTAAGTAACCTGTCATCAAGAGAAAACTAGGTTGTAACTATTTAAACTTCATGGTTTAGAGTCTGGAATCAGTGTTCTAGATGTTAGTTTTAAAATTGCAAGTTTATTTTAAACAAAGAAAAATGTAACAAAGTGACATTTAAATTCAGCCTGTCTCCAAGCCAAAATCACAAACAAACTTCCCCAACCGGGCCAGTCAACCCCCTTCTACTCTCTAGACCAGGAACTCACATTCATGTGTTGATTAAGAGGGGCGGAGCACTTGGGCTGCTCTGTGAAAGGCATAATGGACTTCCTCTCAGTCAAGGAGATGCTAATCAGGAAGGATCGTAAAAGGCCTCTGCCAGAGGAAGGGGGCGGAGATTGCTGCGGAACTGCAAGCAGGAGAAGGAGGCGGGGACAGACAACATTTGTTGATTCAAAATGGACCAAAAGCATATTTCTAAAAAGACTGATAATTTACGGTAAACAATTGTAAAATAAATATGTTAACCCGGGACTTCTGAACCTAAATTTATTCTGCACATTTTAAGAGGAGCCAGAACTCTGTGCTAGGTTCTGGGAATGCACAGTGAAAATTCTGGTTTTGTAGCAAATGTATTTATGTCAGAAGCATGAAACTTCACACGCTTATGCCCATATACAATGCACACATGTGTACAAATTTTGGACGAATTAGATATTGTATCCAAAAGTGCAAATTCTGTCAAATCCAGACCCAAGACCCTACAGAGATGGGGCTTGCAAGAGTATTTGTTCCATAAAATATGTGATCTATGCATGTTATCTTTTATAAAGATTGCACAAATGTAAATATGTATTATACCCAAAAGTAGATTTTTGGTTCAAAAGGCAAGGGGAGGATGTTCTGAATCATAAAACCACATCATCATGGTGACACCCTGTTTTGTCCTCCAATCAAGGGAGAAAGTGGACTCTAGGCAATAGGGGTGCACTTAGGATAATTCAGCATACACACCCCTTTATCAAATGCATAAATAGAGACATCTGAGGACTTAGAAAGACTCACAGATCCACCCATCATCCCAATCTTGGCGAAGCATCCTGCAGGAGAACTATCCATATTCCAGACTCCAGAAACCTGGCAAGCAGAAAGGCTCATTGCTAGCTGAACCACTTTCAGCTGGGCCTTAACTTCCAGACCCATCCCACAAACCTAAAGGGGAAACAAAAGAAACAGCCAGGCTGTGCTGTACTGCTTGCCTGCCTAATAACTATCTTCAGAACCAGAAGGGCAGATTAAACCCAATACTGTGCTGTGCGATGCTGTGACCAGAGAGCCATTGTAGATCCAGTCCAGTCGTGCTACCGTGCAGACCAGAGCGCCTTGCTGTCCAGTCCGGTGTGCCCAGCAGAATCCTAGAATCCCTGAACTGAATCCCTGATGTTCTGTTCAAATACATATAGTGAGTATCCAGAGTATAGAATTGCATCACTAGCCTATATACTGTCCATAGTAATCCCTATCTAAATCCATCCTATATTATCTTTAGAAACCTGCATTGTTGGAATTATTTTGAATTGCCTGAACTCTCTATCTCACTCCTACTATCTTCCTACTGTAATAATATAGTTAAAATCATCTTTGTTCTGATATATTGCATCTGAAGAAGGCAAGCTTCTCGGCTGGCAGTCGCCATGATCAAGTGACTGAGCTTCCGTGTAGCAATTGCTTCTTCATAGTCTCCCCTAGTGTAAAGAAACCCTGTTTGCCTTTTAAAAGCGCATCCTTGTTTTCCCATTTGCCTCTATCTGAAAAAAACGACCTCCACGAAAACGTCCATAACCATTTTCATGCTAGAAACGACATTTAAGTGCCTGCTTGTAGCTAATATCCTAAGCTTTCTATAGAACCCAAAACCGCATCCCAAATCCTTATAGTTCTCCTGCGATCGCAATTACCGCATGCGGAAAAGTTTGCAGCAAATTTTCATTTTGGCAAATCTATAATGTATAAAATAGCTTTTCATTGCACCCAACCTCAAATTTCAGTTTTCCCATTGCTTACTACTCTCACGTCATTGCTAGTGTTTGTCCACAACCATATAAAGTGGCTGCCATTAGAATTCCAACAATTTCTGTGATTTAGCACATTTTTTGTGTTTTTGCCTATTCCATTCAAAGCCAACATTAAAACCATTTTGACAGTTTGCCAATTATTCCTGTTTCTCTCTTGTGTTGCTGGGGGGTAATTGGGATTGACATTTGTTTGAATTCTGCATTCCTGATACCTGTTCTCTCTCCCCCTAAATCTCTATACTGCATATTGGGGGGCTGAGGGGTGTGCAGGGGGAAATAGTAACCACACTGCTATTTGATTTGAATATACGCCCAAAAGTATTATTGCTGTGCTGCATTATTTGGGCGCATCTATACTCTGTGTGATTAAAGAGATTGCTTAGTGTGACATCACCCCATTGGTGATTATTGTATCCCCATTAAAAATAGTGTGATTATATTGTGAATATATAAATAAATATTTTAACTTTGCAAACCAGCCTGATTCCTGATTCAGTGTGACCGGGGGGGTGGGTTCCAAGAGAGGGGCGTGATATAAGTGGTACATCGTTCAGAATAAAAGAACTTATAGACACAAATAATTAAATAAGGATTTCAGTTGTGCATTACACGCTAGGCATTGACTTAGGTGAAGTGCCGGATTGAAATCACTTACAGATTGGGGGCTCGTCGGGGATCCTGAATTTGACATACCACTTGTGACAGTCTAATACAGAGTGCTAACTGACGGGGTACATAAACCCTGTTGGGCTACCACACTGTGATACTCTGTGAGAAGCACCCTTCAATCGAAACACCCCAAGGAAATTGGCCTATTTTGCAAAAATAAAATAACTCCTGTAAATCAGAAAGGAAATTAATATTTCCGGAATGGCGACCCTAGTAGAAATTAATATGGTAAGAGAACACCTACTGCACAAATTATTTGTCAGGGGTGAATGGACAGAACAGAATCAGAATGTTTGGTTGCAGGAAATTAAAGAACAGGCCACTGCCACAGGATTAGACACATGGCAGAATCAAGGTCCATTACACATGGCACTGAGTGAAATGTACATGGCCCCTAAGGTAAAAGAAGAGCAAAGTAAAATTGCCAAAATAGCGGCACATCTGTACCTCCATATTGGAGCAATACAGGAGAAATATGCCGAAAACCTTGATCTGGCAAATAGGCATGTACAATCACTAGAAAAGCCCAAATTGATTTGGACTCTGCAGAGCAAAGGCTACAAAAGAGCTTAGAATCAGAAAATGAAACCAGGCAGTACCTGATCAAAATAAAAGGAGATCTGGATATCCTGCAGCAGGAGAAGGTAGAGCAGAATACCGAAGTACTGGCGCTGCAGAATTAGTGCCAAGAAAGTTTGGACTCCCTACTACGGAGCCAACAAAAGCTGGAGCAGCAAATGAACTACAATAGAGTATGTGCAGAGCAGATTGTCACCCTGCAAAACCGCCTAGACCAAGTTAAAGAAGAAAATAATACATTAATTCTCAAAGACCTTGACACCCAGTCAGAATTTGATGAAGAGTGCCAGAAAGCTGGTGCAATTCAAAAACAAAGGTACGACCTGGCTGCACAGAGGGGTACTCTCTTTCAGGAAAGGGACACCTTAGGCCAGGAGATCAGTTATTTAAAAGCTCAAATGGAAGAAAATCACCTGGCCCTTCAGGGACTGGGTGAACTCCAAAAAGACCACGGAAAACTGTTAGAGCACGCCAGAAAAATGGAAGATGCTCTAGCCAAGAAGGACCAGGCCAGTAAGGACAGGACTCAGGAGGTAACCCTCCTGCAGCAAAAATTGGCCCAATTTTCGAAACTTACCCAGGAAGCACAGAGAGACACTGAGGCTCTCTGTGAGAAAAATGACAGTCTCCACAGACAGGTAGCTATGCAGGAACAACTCATAGAGACTAGTAAGGCCTTGATAGAAGAGCAAAAGGGCCAAATTCTTGCATGGCAACAGGGAGTAGGGCCTGAGAGAGATGAGGTCCGCTGGGAAAGGGAAACACCTGAGCATAACCTCAGGAACCCTGGTACCAGAGACTTTCATCTCTTCAACTCCATGGACTCTGCCACCCCCATGTCCACTGGTGCACATGAGCCAAGTGCCACGGAGATGGCAGACTTCAACCCAATGAGAAATATGGGGCTCATAGATCAGCACCTCCCATGAATGGATGTGCGGGCATCTGTGTATGGGTTCCCAAGTGCTAGGGCCATCTTCTCTGATCAGGGAGACTCCAATGAGGGGAGGGCCAGAAAGATGGATCCTCAAAAATATAATTTCCCCAGAGAACAGATGGTAAAATTTAGTGGGGACTCCATGAGAGTAGGTCCACTAAGGGCATCTTGAAAACCTCTTCCCAGCTAGGACAGTGGGGGTGGGAGCTACTGGGCCAATCCTGGGAGCAAGGAAGAATCAAAAGACTCTTCTGAGCTCCACAGGACTCAAGAAACTAGGCCCCCACATTCTGCCAGCCATTCCCAAGCTCGCAGAATCCAGGAGAGCCTAGAAGACCAGACAGGCACCTCTGGTAGCAGTGCCTCTGAGTCAGAGGATGAGTGGACCAGGGTCACCCGAACCAAAAAAGCCAACAAGGTCAGGAGGGCCTTGCTCAAGGATCCCCTAAAACAAATAAAAGCCTTCAGGAGCGTCATCACGCCCTATCATAAGAATGCAAAGTATTCGGTTTGGGTGCCCCTTGAGCTATTTGAACAAATGATGGCCACTTTCCATTTGAAGGACAGCCAAAGCTTTATTCAATATGTAAAGTGGACCTTTTCTCCCGAGTACTCCAGCTTCTTTGCGGGGCTGGGGGATCAGAATCATTCCAGATGGTCCACCTATAGGGCGGCCATCCTGAAACATTTTTCTATTCACAGGAATCTTCAGGAGGCTCGCAAGGCAGCCTACAACTTGCAATGTGGGGAAGATCAGGCCCCACAAGAATGTGTTCAAGAGTTAAAACGCACCTTTGCGCCGACCACTAGAAAGGTACGCACTGACAGCAAAGAGTTTGTAAACACTTTCTTCTATGCTCTCCCTAAGTATATCATGACCAGCTAGTGAGGGAATTTCACGAGAAAAGATCACTAGACTGGGTCATTGAACAAGCCACACACATTTATGAGGTGCAAAAGCCAATGGAAAACAAAAATAATCCAAAAAGCCCCAAAACAACCAATACCCCTGCTTCTGCTAAAGTGGCGGAGGTGAAGGTTGCCCCCATTTTGGATTTAGAGATGGGGGGCTAAAAACCTGCCCGCACAGAATCAAAACAACCCCAAACCCAGAAGGCCCTCGGGCCAATCACAAACAAGGAGCAAGGGAGGTAATCGCACAAATGGGATCCCTAACTCCCCTGACTACATCAGCCCACGCTACAAGGGGAATAGAATTAGCCCATCCTGGGTTATGTGTGGACTCCTCCAGCCCAAGCGGTGTGGGGGGATCCAACCAGATAGCAGCTAACCTAGGGAACTTCCCTCCTCACTTCCCCCAGGAGGGCAGTAATCCCCCAAATAGCGGACAGAATTTCTTCCCAAGGTACCCGCAAAACTTTAACCCCCAAAACAATCCATCGTTCTTTCCCCACTTTCCTGAGCCCAGACAGCCAAATCCGGAAGAGGGGAGGCCAAGGGTGGAGGGGTACCCAAACTTTCCTAACCCAGGGTATTTTGGGAGAAGGGATAGCTACCCTTCCCAGGGTCAGCCCAGGGGAGACATGAGGACCCCGTACCAGCCAGAGCGGATGTCCCAACTAGAGCGCTAAGTCCAGAACATGGCACAGGATCTGGGTCGCATGCTGAGGGCTCAACAGAACCCTCAGATGAGCATGGTGGTGCAGAATGCCTCAAATCCAGGACCTGTGCTCCAGAGCAATGACAGGGGAAGAACCCCGACAACCCACCGGTTCCCAGGTAGGAGGCACAAAGGGAAGGGGGGTGTAAAGCCTTTGAGGAAGCTTCCTTCCCCACTTGTAAAAAGCCCCTGGAAACCCAGTAACCGGAACAAAAATCTCCTGCCCCCGACAGTCTGCAACCCAAGGAGCAGAGGGGGGGTAGGAGAAATAAAGGGCCCAAAAAGACCCATTTTGAGGAGGAGGTAGAAATATTCCAGTTTGAAGGAGAGGGGTCTTCAGAGGATCCTGGGAAAAGGACCTTCTCCTTCAGAGATGGGGGAACTCCTCCCAAAGAAAAATGGGTCCCAAAGGATCCAAATCCAGACTGGGTAGATGTGGGGACCGAGTTGAATCCGCCCATCATCAAACCCCAGAATCACCAGCACGAAAATCCTCTGGTTCAACCCATCCTGATGACTGCCTCCAGAAAGGCGGGGGCAACCCAGAACCAGGGGAACCCGAAATGTTTCCCATATCTAGCTGTCACCTCCTTCTTTCAGATTCCAAAGACACCAAATAGACTCCTGCCCAAATCACCTTTCTGTCAGTGTCCAAAACCAAGAAACTAACCCACCAGTTGTCCAAAAATGTACATTAGCCTTGCCCCCTTGAGGAGAAGGAGGGAAGTTCTATGCCTCGGTCCAAATACAGGGGCAGTGTACAATTTTGGCACTGGTGGACACTGGATCCCAAGCTACCCTTCTGTCAAAAAGGGCCTTTGATCAACGGAATTCGGGAAGGGGGGAGAAATATAAAATTCCTCTCACCCCTCTTCCTGGACAACTTCGACGGGAAGGAAATTCCCGTTGAGGGGACTGCGGATTTGGACATTAAAATTGGATGACACAAGGTGGAGCACCCGGTCATAGTTGTGACTCCAGAGTTCACACCTTGTTTACTGGGAAATGACATCCTGAGTAGGTTGTCACCCCTCATAGATTGTGTAAACAAGATCCTCTGGACCCAGACAAACCGACCAAACAAATTGAAACATAGTGTCAACCATGTTAGGTTAAACGGCACCTGCCACATGGTTGAACAAAAACCTGACCAAATAAAATTTCACTTCCAGAATAATCAAATCCCAGACGTGACAGTAATTGCAGTAGGACAACAAACTGGTGATGGGGAGTCCTCTCTGTTTCTGAAAATCAACCCTCCTTCCAGTCTAAGTTGGCATTCCACACTGGAAGGAAACACTCTGAAATTCTTTACAAATTCACAATCAGAAAATCCCACTCCTATAGTCCAGAAAGATGAAAAAGCCTGGCTGATATTCAGAAAATTGTAGAGTAGTTGTTCATCCCTATTCAGTTAAATGAGGGGAAGGACTCTGTTCTCACCCGAGTGTGTGTGAACAACGGTAAGAGCTTCATCAGCGAGGCCATGTTCCGCAAACTCCCAAAAGATTCAGCCATTCCAACATTTAAACTGTTAGACAAATGGGAAATGGACCTGGAAACACCCAATTCCAAACATCTCCTGCCTAGCAGGAGTATGCTCGGAATTTCCATAGGCAACACGAGCATAGTCCATAATTGTTGGGCCGTGCAAGATGTCCCTGCTGCATTTTACTTAGGCAGTGACATTCTCAATCGCGTTTCCATTAGTTTGGACCTAATAAATTTCAAAGCCTAGTCCAGATTAGCGGGTAATCCCATGGATTTTGATGACCCAGAGAAAGCATTTAGGTCAGCTCAACTGCTGCCTTATCCAGTTGAAATTCAGATTAGAGAGGAAGTCACCATCCCAGAACGGACCTGACAATTCTCACTGGAAGTGAAAGTTAAAAGAGGACAGAAACTGAAAAACTCTGACGCTTATATTCATCTGAATGCTCATTTCCAACAGCAAGGGTTGGGGGTAAACCCAACATCACTAGTCAACATAGAACATGACACCATTCCAATGGAGGTGGATAACAGTGACTTAAAGAGTATCACTCTGACCGCAGGCACCATTATTGGAATGGCGGTTGATGACCGAGATTTTTCCATAGATTTAGGTAATGAACTGTTAGGGCCAATCCCCAAGGACTGTTTTGACAGTGATAGTGACGATGCCTTCCCCACCTGAAGCCACCAGTTCAAATCAGCACTTTGACCAGGGACTTCTCCACCCAGCTGGAGGAGGCCGCTGAGATAGCAAAACCTGAAGTCTTTCCAGGTTTCAGGCAGATGGTTGAAGAGAGAGTCAACCTAGCCGATGCCTGTGAGACTCTGGAGCAAAAGCAACAATCGAAACAAGTTTTCTTAGAATTTCAAGATCTCTTTGCGGTGGACTCAAATGACTGTGGTTGCACCGACATCCACACAACAACAATTCCCACGGACCCTGGCATGACTCCAGTGTTTGTGAAGCAATATCGTTTGCTTCTTGTATCAATGGAGTCCCTTACTGAAATAATTAAGAACCTTGAGTCCCGTGGGATCATTCGTCCAGTCCACAGCACCTTCAATAATCCAGTACTGGGGTTTTTGAAACAACAAACAGGTCCATATGTCCCAATGGCCTCTTCCCTACATTGACCAAGGGCTGGCCCAGATCCAGGGGTCACAGGCATTCGCTGTAATAGACCTGACCAATGGGTACTGGACTGTACCTGTCAGTAGGGAGGACCAATACAAGCTGGCTTTCACCTTCGGGGGGGCAGCAGTACACATGGACCCGGACTCCTTTTGGATACATCAACTCCGGCAATGAATTTAACATTTTTCTAAACAAAGCCATACCCGACCTGGGTGAAAGGGGTAACCTGGCCTATGTAGATGGTGTTTTAGTCAAAAGCTCAACTGTGGAGGAACACATAGCGGGGATCCGTTATGTTCTGACACAGTTGAGGGCTGCCGGAGAAAATCTCTCCTTTCAAAAGGCACAGTGGTGCAGGACCCGTGTAAATTTCTGCGGCATGAGAAAACTCCTCAGGGTCTCTGTCCCCAGGAAAAGAAAGTGGAAGCACTTCAGAAAATAAAAGACCCCACAACTCTGCGGGAACTAAGGAGCCTCCTTGGACTAACTAATTACAGCAGAAAGTTCATTGAGGATTACGCAGAGATCACAAGACCCCTGATTCATCTTTTGAAGGGGGGGTCAAGTGGGAGTGGGGTCCAGAACAAGCAGAGGCAGTAAAACAACTCAAAAGAAGCCTCTCACAAGCGCCTTACCTAGCTTACCCTGTCAAAAACAAGGAGTTCTTCTTAGAGACAGGGTTCTCAAATACATGCTTGACTGCAGTATTTATCAAAAGCATGACAAGGTCAATAAAGTAATCTCCTATGCGAGTAAGACTTTATCCTCTGTGGAGGAAAAATTCAACGATTGTGAGAAGGCACTCCTGGCAATGGTGTGGGCATTGAAGAATTAGTGCCCGTTTATCCAGGGGGAACACATCATAGTGGAGACTCCACACCAGCCTCTGCAATATCTCCAAAGTGACAGAACCCGGGCCGTAAATGTGAGTAATTACCAAATTACTTCCTTGATTCTGTCAATACAAGGCTTTCCTGTGGAGGTCAGATATGGCCAAAACAAGAAGAGTCCCCTCACGCAAGGTCTGGCTTACTTGCATTATTGTGCCAGAGAAAACGGTCTCGAGGAGGAAAGTCTTAAAATCAAGGACAACATGGAGGCATACCTTAATTCCCCACACAAAGTCTTTGAAGAAGACCAGTGTGAGGGAATGCGCATGGTCTATGTGGATGGATGTTCTTACCATGTTGACAACAACGGGGAGAAGGAGCTTGTGGCCGGCGTAGGGAATGCATGGGTGAATGATGCCCCAGAACCCTCCGCTGGGTACAAAATCAGTCCCCGAAGTAGTCAAGTGGCAGAGTTGATGGCTGTGCATCAAGCCATCCTCACTGCTGTCCAACACCAACTCCACGAACTGGTCATAATCACAGATTCAAATTATGTACGGAACGGGTTCATGGAGCACCTGGTTAACTGGAAAACCAGAGGCATGCTATGTGCTAATAACAAACCATTGAAACATGGGAAATTAATCCAAAATATTGATGATCTGGTCACCTCGAATGGGATGACCATCTGCTGGAAAAAGATTAAGGGTCATTCTAAAGTAGAGGGACCTGGCAAAACTTGAAATGGCCTAGCTGATCAGCTGGCCAAAACCGGAGCCATCCAAGGGGATCTACTTGAGATCGAGTCCCTGTTGGGGGAAATCCAGGTCGCTGCTATAAATAGGTCTCATACAAATTCCTCACAATGAACTCAACTGCACAGTGGAGTAAGGAGACCCCAGATGCTGATTTGATTATGGCTCAAAAAGGGGATCCAATAATTGGTAAGATTTATCAACACATTGAGGACCCTGAGAACTTTCCCCTGACAGATACCGATTACATAGGGAAAGAGGACCTCAGAGTGTTGATGAAATGTCCAAAAATGTTCCGAATCCAAGACGGTTTGTTGGTGAGGAGATCCCTAGCTGGCCATGACCAATGGGTGGTCCCCAACTCATTCGGAAGCCTGATGCTAAGTCACGCCCATGATGCGGCCACAGCCGGTCATTGGGGGTTTCATACGACACTTGAAATCTTAAGAGAGGTTGCATACTGGCCACATATGAGGTAGGACCTCGACCAATAATTGAAGGGGTGTCTTGTGTGTGCACAATTTCAGCCAACATCCCTCACACACCGTGCGCCTCTCCAAAAGAGGGGGATGACACTGCCTTGGTCAGATGTACAAGTCAATTTTATCGGGCCGGTGATTCGCTTCTCTAGGGGGAACAAGTACATGTTGACCGTGACATGCTTGTTCACTAAATGGGTGGAATGTCACCTGGCCCCAAATTGCAAGGCAGAAACAGCAGCTGCCCTGATGATCAACCACATCTTCTCGCGTTTTGGACTACCCCAAAGAATTGAGTCAGACCGAGGAAGTCACTTCACTAGCGAAGTGATGACAATGATGTGGGAGATACTTGGGGTCAAAAGGAAACTACACATTGCTTACCGGCTAACCTCTAGTGGTGAGTGAGAGATACAACAAGAAAATTGTGAGCATATTAAAAATGTTTGTGGCAGATTCTGGGCCAAGTTGGGACATTCAATTACCTCTTGTCCTGATGGCCATCAGATATACCCCTTCTTCTGCAACTAAAATGTCACAGTTTGAGCAGATGACTGGACGAAGGATGGTGCTCCCCCAGCATCTGCTCTACAGAACCCAAGAGCAGTCCTTGATAAATGCCTCCACAACTCATGAGTATGTTGAGAATCTGAGAAAACACCTTCAACATGCTTTTGCCTATGCTCAGCGGAATCTCGAAAGATCTGCAGACAGTATGAAGACCCACTATGACCTGAAGACAACTAGAAAAGAATACCAAGTAGGAGACCGGGTCTACTTGTACAATTTCCAAAGGAACCAGGCCAAACAGCGCAAATTTTTTCCTAGCTGGTGGGGTTCTTTTGAAATTGTCTACAGAATCTCACCAGTCGCCTACAAAATCTGTATCCCCAAAGGCAGTTTGGGAGAAGGGGAAGATAAGTGGGTCCACATCAACCAGCTGAAGTGTTGCCATCCTAGGCACTCTCTGCAGCAACTAGAGGATTCATCTGGAAACCCAGAGGGGGACATTCCAGCTTCCTAGAAATTTACGACTGTAAAAACCATTCCATCTGTTGCAATCAGTAATAATTATAAGCAGGAAAGATTGTCATTCAGATGTCAAATGTATGCGTCTACCCCACTACATGAATAGTGGTGGGGAAATGTCTACAAATATGCTCTCTTTTGTCATCATAGGACGGAAAACATGGATGCCAATACCAAGGAGGACCACTCAGTGACCGGAAGGAAAGACCCAAGGGGCCCGGGGTATCGCGCCATACTCTCATCCGGAACCGGCGAGGAGAATCTGTCGATCTACCATTGATGGGAGAAGCAGACGAATTTTTTCACTTGGACCAAAGAGAAAAACTGAACATCCCAAATCTCCCGACTTCCCCTTGACGGGCGGTCAAAAGTCAAGTCACGAGGGGGAGCATGTGGGATGTATTAACCCACTTATGCTCTGCCCTGCGACATCACTGTGTGCTGATGGTGCCAGAATCATTAAAATGGCTGCAAAAGACCTATGCGCGCCTAAACCTAAGGAAATTGCGCTCTATAAAGCAAAAAATATGGATGGCAAATCAACCATGCATGTTGTCAGTGGTGGAACGGAGACCACACTTCTGATACATGTCATTGGGCTGCCCAAACAGTAAAGATGGAGACTGCATGAAAAGCAGTGCTTGATGAAAGAAATCCGGAATCTTGTTTTTAAATCTTTTCTTGGTTGCTGGAAATACAAAATGCTGGTGCAAAACAACCACAAACATCCAATCTTCTTGTTGGGTGTCACATATTACTGGATTCAAGAAATCACTGTGAAATTGCAATGTCCTGGAAAGCTGAATTGGTCATCTAAACACCCACGGCAAATGGTGCCTGGTTGTGGGATCTGTCAAAATCTGGGCGCAGTACCAGCGGCGGCCTGAATGACTGTTTCAAAAGCCTGTTTTAAAACTGTAAACTTGTACCATTAAGATCTAATGTCTAAAATCTAAGTAACCTGTCATCAAGAGAAAACTAGGTTGTAACTATTTAAACTTCATGGTTTAGAGTCTGGAATCAGTGTTCTAGATGTTAGTTTTAAAATTGCAAGTTTATTTTAAACAAAGAAAAATGTAACAAAGTGACATTTAAATTCAGCCTGTCTCCAAGCCAAAATCACAAACAAACTTCCCCAACCGGGCCAGTCAACCCCCTTCTACTCTCTAGACCAGGAACTCACATTCATGTGTTGATTAAGAGGGGCGGAGCACTTGGGCTGCTCTGTGAAAGGCATAATGGACTTCCTCTCAGTCAAGGAGATGCTAATCAGGAAGGATCGTAAAAGGCCTCTGCCAGAGGAAGGGGGCGGAGATTGCTGCGGAACTGCAAGCAGGAGAAGGAGGCGGGGACAGACAACATTTGTTGATTCAAAATGGACCAAAAGCATATTTCTAAAAAGACTGATAATTTACGGTAAACAATTGTAAAATAAATATGTTAACCCGGGACTTCTGAACCTAAATTTATTCTGCACATTTTAAGAGGAGCCAGAACTCTGTGCTAGGTTCTGGGAATGCACAGTGAAAATTCTGGTTTTGTAGCAAATGTATTTATGTCAGAAGCATGAAACTTCACACGCTTATGCCCATATACAATGCACACATGTGTACAAATTTTAGACGAATTAGATATTGTATCCTAGACCAAAAGTGCAAATTCTGTCAAATCCAGACCCAAGACCCTACAGAGATGGGGCTTGCAAGAGTATTTGTTCCATAAAATATGTGATCTATGCATGTTATCTTTTATAAAGATTGCACAAATGTAAATATGTATTATACCCAAAAGTAGATTTTTGGTTCAAAAGGCAAGGGGAGGATGTTCTGAATCATAAAACCACATCATCATGGTGACACCCTGTTTTGTCCTCCAATCAAGGGAGAAAGTGGACTCTAGGCAATAGGGGTGCACTTAGGATAATTCAGCATACACACCCCTTTATCAAATGCATAAATAGAGACATCTGAGGACTTAGAAAGACTCACAGATCCACCCATCATCCCAATCTTGGCGAAGCATCCTGCAGGAGAACTATCCATATTCCAGACTCCAGAAACCTGGCAAGCAGAAAGGCTCATTGCTAGCTGAACCACTTTCAGCTGGGCCTTAACTTCCAGACCCATCCCACAAACCTAAAGGGGAAACAAAAGAAACAGCCAGGCTGTGCTGTACTGCTTGCCTGCCTAATAACTATCTTCAGAACCAGAAGGGCAGATTAAACCCAATACTGTGCTGTGCGATGCTGTGACCAGAGAGCCATTGTAGATCCAGTCCAGTCGTGCTACCGTGCAGCCCAGAGCGCCTTGCTGTCCAGTCCGGTGTGCCCAGCAGAATCCTAGAATCCCTGAACTGAATCCCTGATGTTCTGTTCAAATACATATAGTGAGTATCCAGAGTATAGAATTGCATCACTAGCCTATATACTGTCCATAGTAATCCCTATCTAAATCCATCCTATATTATCTTTAGAAACCTGCATTGTTAGAATTATTTTGAATTGCCTGAACTCTCTATCTCACTCCTACTATCTTCCTACTGTAATAATATAGTTAAAATCATCTTTGTTCTGATATATTGCATCTGAAGAAGGCAAGCTTCTCGGCTGGCAGTCGCCATGATCAAGTGACTGAGCTTCCGTGTAGCAATTGCTTCTTCATAGTCTCCCCTAGTGTAAAGAAACCCTGTTTGCCTTTTAAAAGCGCATCCTTGTTTTCCCATTTGCCTCTATCTGAAAAAAACGACCTCCACGAAAACGTCCATAACCATTTTCATGCTAGAAACGACATTTAAGTGCCTGCTTGTAGCTAATATCCTAAGCTTTCTATAGAACCCAAAACCGCATCCCAAATCCTTATAGTTCTCCTGCGATCGCAATTACCGCATGCGGAAAAGTTTGCAGCAAATTTTCATTTTGGCAAATCTATAATGTATAAAATAGCTTTTCATTGCACCCAACCTCAAATTTCAGTTTTCCCATTGCTTACTACTCTCACGTCATTGCTAGTGTTTGTCCACAACCATATAAAGTGGCTGCCATTAGAATTCCAACAATTTCTGTGATTTAGCACATTTTTTGTGTTTTTGCCTATTCCATTCAAAGCCAACATTAAAACCATTTTGACAGTTTGCCAATTATTCCTGTTTCTCTCTTGTGTTGCTGGGGGGTAATTGGGATTGACATTTGTTTGAATTCTGCATTCCTGATACCTGTTCTCTCTCCCCCTAAATCTCTATACTGCATATTGGGGGGCTGAGGGGTGTGCAGGGGGAAATAGTAACCACACTGCTATTTGATTTGAATATACGCCCAAAAGTATTATTGCTGTGCTGCATTATTTGGGCGCATCTATACTCTGTGTGATTAAAGAGATTGCTTAGTGTGACATCACCCCATTGGTGATTATTGTATCCCCATTAAAAATAGTGTGATTATATTGTGAATATATAAATAAATATTTTAACTTTGCAAACCAGCCTGATTCCTGGTTCAGTGTGACCGGGGGGGTGGGTTCCAAGAGAGGGGCGTGATATAAGTGGTACATGGTTCAGAATAAAAGAACTTATAGACACAAATAATTAAATAAGGATTTCAGTTGTGCATTACACGCTAGGCATTGACTTAGGTGAAGTGCCGGATTGAAATCACTTACAGATTGGGGGCTCGTCGGGGATCCTGAATTTGACATACCACTTGTGACAGTCTAATACAGAGTGCTAACTGACGGGGTACATAAACCCTGTTGGGCTACCACACTGTGATACTCTGTGAGAAGCACCCTTCAATCGAAACACCCCAAGGAAATTGGCCTATTTTGCAAAAATAAAATAACTCCTGTAAGTCAGAAAGGAAATTAATATTTCCGGAATGGCGACCCTAGTAGAAATTAATATGGTAAGAGAACACCTACTGCACAAATTATTTGTCAGGGGTGAATGGACAGAACAGAATCAGAATGTTTGGTTGCAGGAAATTAAAGAACAGGCCACTGCCACAGGATTAGACACATGGCAGAATCAAGGTCCATTACACATGGCACTGAGTGAATTGTACATGGCCCCTAAGGTAAAAGAAGAGCAAAGTAAAATTGCCAAAATAGCGGCACATCTGTACCTCCATATTGGAGCAATACAGGAGAAATATGGCGAAAACCTTGATCTGGCAAATAGGCATGTACAATCACTAGAAAAGCCCAAATTGATTTGGACTCTGCAGAGCAAAGGCTACAAAAGAGCTTAGAATCAGAAAATGAAACCATGCAGTACCTGATCAAAATAAAAGGAGATCTGGATATCCTGCAGCAGGAGAAGGTAGAGCAGAATACCGAAGTACTGGCGCTGCAGAATTAGTTCCAAGAAAGTTTGGACTCCCTACTACGGAGCCAACAAAAGCTGGAGCAGCAAATGAACTACAATAGAGTATGTGCAGAGCAGATTGTCACCCTGCAAAACCGCCTAGACCAAGTTAAAGAAGAAAATAATACATTAATTCTCAAAGACCTTGACACCCAGTCAGAATTTGACGAAGAGTGCCAGAAAGCTGGTGCAATTCAAAAACAAAGGTACGACCTGGCTGCACAGAGGGGTACTCTCTTTCAGGAAAGGGACACCTTAGGCCAGGAGATCAGTTATTTAAAAGCTCAAATGGAAGAAAATCACCTGGCCCTTCAGGGACTGGGTGAACTCCAAAAAGACCACGGAAAACTGTTAGAGCACGCCAGAAAAATGGAAGATGCTCTAGCCAAGAAGGACCAGGCCAGTAAGGACAGGACTCAGGAGGTAACCCTCCTGCAGCAAAAATTGGCCCAATTTTCGAAACTTACCCAGGAAGCACAGAGAGACACTGAGGCTCTCTGTGAGAAAAATGACAGTCTCCACAGACAGGTAGCTATGCAGGAACAACTCATAGAGACTAGTAAGGCCTTGATAGAAGAGCAAAAGGGCCAAATTCTTGCATGGCAACAGGGAGTAGGGCCTGAGAGAGATGAGGACCGCTGGGAAAGGGAAACACCTGAGCATAACCTCAGGAACCCTGGTACCAGAGACTTTCATCTCTTCAACTCCATGGACTCTGCCACCCCCATGTCCACTGGTGCACATGAGCCAAGTGCCACGGAGATGGCAGACTTCAACCCAATGAGAAATATGGGGCTCATAGATCAGCACCTCCCATGAATGGATGTGCGGGCATCTGTGTATGGGTTCCCAAGTGCTAGGGCCATCTTCTCTGATCAGGGAGACTCCAATGAGGGGAGGGTCAGAAAGATGGATCCTCAAAAATATAATTTCCCCAGAGAACAGATGGTAAAATTTAGTGGGGACTCCATGAGAGTAGGTCCACTAAGGGCATCTTGAAAACCTCTTCCCAGCTAGGACAGTGGGGGTGGGAGGTACTGGGCCAATCCTGGGAGCAAGGAAGAATCAAAAGACTCTTCTGAGCTCCACAGGACTCAAGAAACTAGGCCCCCACATTCTGCCAGCCATTCCCAAGCTCGCAGAATCCAGGAGAGCCTAGAAGACCAGACAGGCACCTCTGGTAGCAGTGCCTCTGAGTCAGAGGATGAGTGGACCAGGGTCACCCGAACCAAAAAAGCCAACAAGGTCAGGAGGGCCTTGCTCAAGGATCCCCTAAAACAAATAAAAGCCTTCAGGAGCGTCATCACGCCCTATCATAAGAATGCAAAGTATTCGGTTTGGGTGCCCCTTGAGCTATTTGAACAAATGATGGCCACTTTCCATTTGAAGGACAGCCAAAGCTTTATTCAATATGTAAAGTGGACCTTTTCTCCCGAGTACTCCAGCTTCTTTGCGGGGCTGGGGGATCAGAATCATTCCAGATGGTCCACCTATAGGGCGGCCATCCTGAAACATTTTTCTATTCACAGGAATCTTCAGGAGGCTCGCAAGGCAGCCTACAACTTGCAATGTGGGGAAGATCAGGCCCCACAAGAATGTGTTCAAGAGTTAAAACGCACCTTTGCGCCGACCACTAGAAAGGTACGCACTGACAGCAAAGAGTTTGTAAACACTTTCTTCTATGCTCTCCCTAAGTATATCATGACCAGCTAGTGAGGGAATTTCACGAGAAAAGATCACTAGACTGGGTCATTGAACAAGCCACACACATTTATGAGGTGCAAAAGCCAATGGAAAACAAAAATAATCCAAAAAGCCCCAAAACAACCAATACCCCTGCTTCTGCTAAAGTGGCGGAGGTGAAGGTTGCCCCCATTTTGGATTTAGAGATGGGGGGCTAAAAACCTGCCCGCACAGAATCAAAACAACCCCAAACCCAGAAGGCCCTCGGGCCAATCACAAACAAGGAGCAAGGGAGGTAATCGCACAAATGGGATCCCTAACTCCCCTGACTACATCAGCCCACGCTACAAGGGGAATAGAATTAGCCCATCCTGGGTTATGTGTGGACTCCTCCAGCCCAAGGGGTGTGGGGGGATCCAACCAGATAGCAGCTAACCTAGGGAACTTCCCTCCTCACTTCCCCCAGGAGGGCAGTAATCGCCCAAATAGCGGACAGAATTTCTTCCCAAGGTACCCGCAAAACTTTAACCCCCAAAACAATCCATCGTTCTTTCCCCACTTTCCTGAGCCCAGACAGCCAAATCCGGAAGAGGGGAGGCCAAGGGTGGAGGGGTACCCAAACTTTCCTAACCCAGGGTATTTTGGGAGAAGGGATAGCTACCCTTCCCAGGGTCAGCCCAGGGGAGACATGAGGACCCCGTACCAGCCAGAGCGGATGTCCCAACTAGAGCGCTAAGTCCAGAACATGGCACAGGATCTGGGTCGCATGCTCAGGGCTCAACAGAACCCTCGGATGAGCATGGTGGTGCAGAATGCCTCAAATCCAGGACCTGTGCTCCAGAGCAATGACAGGGGAAGAACCCCGACAACCCACCGGTTCCCAGGTAGGAGGCACAAAGGGAAGGGGGGTGTAAAGCCTTTGAGGAAGCTTCCTTCCCCACTTGTAAAAAGCCCCTGGAAACCCAGTAACCGGAACAAAAATCTCCTGCCCCCGACAGTCTGCAACCCAAGGAGCAGAGGGGGGGTAGGAGAAATAAAGGGCCCAAAAAGACCCATTTTGAGGAGGAGGTAGAAATATTCCAGTTTGAAGGAGAGGGGTCCTCAGAGGATCCTGGGAAAAGGACCTTCTCCTTCAGAGATGGGGGAACTCCTCCCAAAGAAAAATGGGTCCCAAAGGATCCAAATCCAGACTGGGTAGATGTGGGGACCGAGTTGAATCCGCCCATCATCAAACCCCAGAATCACCAGCACGAAAATCCTCTGGTTCAACCCATCCTGATGACTGCCTCCAGAAAGGCGGGGGCAACCCAGAACCAGGGGAACCCGAAATGTTTCCCATATCTAGCTGTCACCTCCTTCTTTCAGATTCCAAAGACACCAAATAGACTCCTGCCCAAATCACCTTTCTGTCAGTGTCCAAAACCAAGAAACTAACCCACCAGTTGTCCAAAAATGTACATTAGCCTTGCCCCCTTGAGGAGAAGGAGGGAAGTTCTATGCCTCGGTCCAAATACAGGGGCAGTGTACAATTTTGGCACTGGTGGACACTGGATCCCAAGCTACCCTTCTGTCAAAAAGGGCCTTTGATCAACTGAATTCGGGAAGGGGGGAGAAATATAAAATTCCTCTCACCCCTCTTCCTGGACAACTTCGACGGGAAGGAAATTCCCGTTGAGGGGACTGCGGATTTGGACATTAAAATTGGATGACACAAGGTGGAGCACCCGGTCATAGTTGTGACTCCAGAGTTCACACCTTGTTTACTGGGAAATGACATCCTGAGTAGGTTGTCACCCCTCATAGATTGTGTAAACAAGATCCTCTGGACCCAGACAAACCGACCAAACAAATTGAAACATAGTGTCAACCATGTTAGGTTAAACGGCACCTGCCACATGGTTGAACAAAAACCTGACCAAATAAAATTTCACTTCCAGAATAATCAAATCCCAGACGTGACAGTAATTGCAGTAGGACAACAAACTGGTGATGGGGAGTCCTCTCTGTTTCTGAAAATCAACCCTCCTTCCAGTCTAAGTTGGCATTCCACACTGGAAGGAAACACTCTGAAATTCTTTACAAATTCACAATCAGAAAAATCCCACTCCTATAGTCCAGAAAGATGAAAAAGCCTGGCTGATATTCAGAAAATTGTAGAGTAGTTGTTCATCCCTATTCAGTTAAATGAGGGGAAGGACTCTGTTCTCACCCGAGTGTGTGTGAACAACGGTAAGAGCTTCATCAGCGAGGCCATGTTCCGCAAACTCCCAAAAGATTCAGCCATTCCAACATTTAAACTGTTAGACAAATGGGAAATGGACCTGGAAACACCCAATTCCAAACATCTCCTGCCTAGCAGGAGTATGCTCGGAATTTCCATAGGCAACACGAGCATAGTCCATAATTGTTGGGCCGTGCAAGATGTCCCTGCTGCATTTTACTTAGGCAGTGACATTCTCAATCGCGTTTCCATTAGTTTGGACCTAATAAACTTCAAAGCCTAGTCCAGATTAGCGGGTAATCCCATGGATTTTGATGACCCAGAGAAAGCATTTAGGTCAGCTCAACTGCTGCCTTATCCAGTTGAAATTCAGATTAGAGAGGAAGTCACCATCCCAGAACGGACCTGACAATTCTCACTGGAAGTGAAAGTTAAAAGAGGACAGAAACTGAAAAACTCTGACGCTTATATTCATCTGAATGCTCATTTCCAACAGCAAGGGTTGGGGGTAAACCCAACATCACTAGTCAACATAGAACATGACACCATTCCAATGGAGGTGGATAACAGTGACTTAAAGAGTATCACTCTGACCGCAGGCACCATTATTGGAATGGCGGTTGATGACCGAGATTTTTCCATAGATTTAGGTAATGAACTGTTAGGGCCAATCCCCAAGGACTGTTTTGACAGTGATAGTGACGATGCCTTCCCCACCTGAAGCCACCAGTTCAAATCAGCACTTTGACCAGGGACTTCTCCACCCAGCTGGAGGAGGCCGCTGAGATAGCAAAACCCGAAGTCTTTCCAGGTTTCAGGCAGATGGTTGAAGAGAGAGTCAACCTAGCCGATGCCTGTGAGACTCTGGAGCAAAAGCAACAATCGAAACAAGTTTTCTTAGAATTTCAAGATCTCTTTGCGGTGGACTCAAATGACTGTGGTTGCACCGACATCCACACAACAACAATTCCCACGGACCCTGGCATGACTCCAGTGTTTGTGAAGCAATATCGTTTGCTTCTTGTATCAATGGAGTCCCTTACTGAAATAATTAAGAACCTTGAGTCCCGTGGGATCATTCGTCCAGTCCACAGCACCTTCAATAATCCAGTACTGGGGTTTTTGAAACAACAAACAGGTCCATATGTCCCAATGGCCTCTTCCCTACATTGACCAAGGGCTGGCCCAGATCCAGGGGTCACAGGCATTCGCTGTAATAGACCTGACCAATGGGTACTGGACTGTACCTGTCAGTAGGGAGGACCAATACAAGCTGGCTTTCACCTTCGGGGGGGCAGCAGTACACATGGACCCGGACTCCTTTTGGATACATCAACTCCGGCAATGAATTTAACATTTTTCTAAACAAAGCCATACCCGACCTGGGTGAAAGGGGTAACCTGGCCTATGTAGATGATGTTTTAGTCAAAAGCTCAACTGTGGAGGAACACATAGCGGGGATCCGTTATGTTCTGACACAGTTGAGGGCTGCCGGAGAAAATCTCTCCTTTCAAAAGGCACAGTGGTGCAGGACCCGTGTAAATTTCCTGCGGCATGAGAAAACTCCTCAGGGTCTCTGTCCCCAGGAAAAGAAAGTGGAAGCACTTCAGAAAATAAAAGACCCCACAACTCTGCGGGAACTAAGGAGCCTCCTTGGACTAACTAATTACAGCAGAAAGTTCATTGAGGATTACGCAGAGATCACAAGACCCCTGATTCATCTTTTGAAGGGGGGGTCAAGTGGGAGTGGGGTCCAGAACAAGCAGAGGCAGTAAAACAACTCAAAAGAAGCCTCTCACAAGCGCCTTACCTAGCTTACCCTGTCAAAAACAAGGAGTTCTTCTTAGAGACAGGGTTCTCAAATACATGCTTGACTGCAGTATTTATCAAAAGCATGACAAGGTCAATAAAGTAATCTCCTATGCGAGTAAGACTTTATCCTCTGTGGAGGAAAAATTCAACGATTGTGAGAAGGAACTCCTGGCAATGGTGTGGGCATTGAAGAATTAGTGCCCGTTTATCCAGGGGGAACACATCATAGTGGAGACTCCACACCAGCCTCTGCAATATCTCCAAAGTGACAGAACCCGGGCCGTAAATGTGAGTAATTACCAAATTACTTCCTTGATTCTGTCAATACAAGGCTTTCCTGTGGAGGTCAGATATGGCCAAAACAAGAAGAGTCCCCTCACGCAAGGTCTGGCTTACTTGCATTATTGTGCCAGAGAAAACTGTCTCGAGGAGGAAAGTCTTAAAATCAAGGACAACATGGAGGCATACCTTAATTCCCCACACAAAGTCTTTGAAGAAGACCAGTGTGAGGGAATGCGCATGGTCTATGTGGATGGATGTTCTTACCATGTTGACAACAACGGGGAGAAGGAGCTTGTGGCCGGCGTAGGGAATGCATGGGTGAATGATGCCCCAGAACCCTCCGCTGGGTACAAAATCAGTCCCCGAAGTAGTCAAGTGGCAGAGTTGATGGCTGTGCATCAAGCCATCCTCACTGCTGTCCAACACCAACTCCACGAACTGGTCATAATCACAGATTCAAATTATGTACGGAACGGGTTCATGGAGCACCTGGTTAACTTGAAAACCAGAGGAATGCTATGTGCTAATAACAAACCATTGAAACATGGGAAATTAATCCAAAATATTGATGATCTGGTCACCTCGAATGGGATGACCATCTGCTGGAAAAAGATTAAGGGTCATTCTAAAGTAGAGGGACCTGGCAAAACTTGAAATGGCCTAGCTGATCAGCTGGCCAAAACCGGAGCCATCCAAGGGGATCTACTTGAGATCGAGTCCCTGTTGGGGGAAATCCAGGTCGCTGCTATAAATAGGTCTCATACAAATTCCTCACAATGAACTCAACTGCACAGTGGAGTAAGGAGACCCCAGATGCTGATTTGATTATGGCTCAAAAAGGGGATCCAATAATTGGTAAGTTTTATCAACACATTGAGGACCCTGAGAACTTTCCCCTGACAGATACCGATTACATAGGGAAAGAGGACCTCAGAGTGTTGATGAAATGTCCAAAAATGTTCCGAATCCAAGATGGTTTGTTGGTGAGGAGATCCCTAGCTGGCCATGACCAATGGGTGGTCCCCAACTCATTCGGAAGCCTGATGCTAAGTCACGCCCATGATGCGGCCACAGCCGGTCATTGGGGGTTTCATACGACACTTGAAATCTTAAGAGAGGTTGCATACTGGCCACATATGAGGTAGGACCTCGACCAATACTTGAAGGGGTGTCTTGTGTGTGCACAATTTCAGCCAACATCCCTCACACACCGTGCGCCTCTCCAAAAGAGGGGGATGACACTGCCTTGGTCAGATGTACAAGTCAATTTTATTCGCTTCGGTGATTCGCTTCTCTAGGGGGAACAAGTACATGTTGACCGTGACATGCTTGTTCACTAAATGGGTGGAATGTCACCTGGCCCCAAATTGCAAGGCAGAAACAGCAGCTGCCCTGATGATCAACCACATCTTCTCGCGTTTTTGACTACCCCAAAGAATTGAGTCAGACCGAGGAAGTCACTTCACTAGCGAAGTGATGACAATGATGTGGGAGATACTTGGGGTCAAAAGGAAACTACACATTGCTTACCGGCAAACCTCTAGTGGTGAGTGAGAGATACAACAAGAAAATTGTGAGCATATTAAAAAAGTTTGTGGCAGATTCTGGGCCAAGTTGGGACATTCAATTACCTCTTGTCCTGATGGCCATCAGATCTACCCCTTCTTCTGCAACTAAAATGTCACAGTTTGAGCAGATGACTGGACGAAGGATGGTGCTCCCCCAGCATCTGCTCTACAGAACCCAAGAGCAGTCCTTGATAAATGCCTCCACAACTCATGAGTATGTTGAGAATCTGAGAAAACACCTTCAACATGCTTTTGCCTATGCTCAGCGGAATCTCGAAAGATCTGCAGACAGTATGAAGACCCACTATGACCTGAAGACAACTAGAAAAGAATACCAAGTAGGAGACCGGGTCTACTTGTACAATTTCCAAAGGAACCAGGCCAAACAGCGCAAATTTCTTCCTAGCTGGTGGGGTTCTTTTGAAATTGTCTACAGAATCTCACCAGTCGCCTACAAAATCTGTATCCCCAAAGGCAGTTTGGGAGAAGGGGAAGATAAGTGGGTCCACATCAACCAGCTGAAGTGTTGCCATCCTAGGCACTCTCTGCAGCAACTAGAGGATTCATCTGGAAACCCAGAGGGGGACATTCCAGCTTCCTAGAAATGTACGACTGTAAAAACCATTCCATCTGTTGCAATCAGTAATAATTATAAGCAGGAAAGATTGTCATTCAGATGTCAAATGTATGCGTCTACCCCACTACATGAATAGTGGTGGGGAAATGTCTACAAATATGCTCTCTTTTGTCATCATAGGACGGAAAACATGGATGCCAATACCAAGGAGGACCACTCAGTGACCGGAAGGAAAGACCCAAGGGGCCCGGGGTATCGCTCCATACTCTCATCCGGAACCGGCGAGGAGAATCTGTCGATCTACCATTGATGGGAGAAGCAGACGAATTTTTTCACTTGGACCAAAGAGAAAAACTGAACATCCCAAATCTCCCGACTTCCCCTTGACGGGCGGTCAAAAGTCAAGTCACGAGGGGGAGCATGTGGGATGTATTAACCCACTTATGCTCTGCCCTGCGACATCACTGTGTGCTGATGGTGCCAGAATCATTAAAATGGCTGCAAAAGACCTATGCGCGCCTAAACCTAAGGAAATTGCGCTCTATAAAGCAAAAAATATGGATGGCAAATCAACCATGCATGTTGTCAGTGGTGGAACGGAGACCACACTTCTGATACATGTCATTGGGCTGCCCAAACAGTAAAGATGGAGACTGCATGAAAAGCAGTGCTTGATGAAAGAAATCTGGAATCTTGTTTTTAAATCTTTTCTTGGTTGCTGGAAATACAAAATGCTGGTGCAAAACAACCACAAACATCCAATCTTCTTGTTGGGTGTCACATATTACTGAATTCAAGAATCACTGTGAAATTGCAATGTCCTGGAAAGCTGAATTGGTCATCTAAACACCCACGGCAAATGGTGCCTGGTTGTGGGATCTGTCAAAATCTGGGCGCAGTACCAGCGGCGGCCTGAATGACTGTTTCAAAAGCCTGTTTTAAAACTGTAAACTTGTACCATTAAGATCTAATGTCTAAAATCTAAGTAACCTGTCATCAAGAGAAAACTAGGTTGTAACTATTTAAACTTCATGGTTTAGAGTCTGGAATCAGTGTTCTAGATGTTAGTTTTAAAATTGCAAGTTTATTTTAAACAAAGAAAAATGTAACAAAGTGACATTTAAATTCAGCCTGTCTCCAAGCCAAAATCACAAACAAACTTCCCCAACCGGGCCAGTCAACCCCCTTCTACTCTCTAGACCAGGAACTCACATTCATGTGTTGATTAAGAGGGGCGGAGCACTTGGGCTGCTCTGTGAAAGGCATAATGGACTTCCTCTCAGTCAAGGAGATGCTAATCAGGAAGGATCGTAAAAGGCCTCTGCCAGAGGAAGGGGGCGGAGATTGCTGCGGAACTGCAAGCAGGAGAAGGAGGCGGGGACAGACAACATTTGTTGATTCAAAATGGACCAAAAGCATATTTCTAAAAAGACTGATAATTTACGGTAAACAATTGTAAAATAAATATGTTAACCCGGGACTTCTGAACCTAAATTTATTCTGCACATTTTAAGAGGAGCCAGAACTCTGTGCTAGGTTCTGGGAATGCACAGTGAAAATTCTGGTTTTGTAGCAAATGTATTTATGTCAGAAGCATGAAACTTCACACGCTTATGCCCATATACAATGCACACATGTGTACAAATTTTGGACGAATTAGATATTGTATCCTAGACCAAAAGTGCAAATTCTGTCAAATCCAGACCCAAGACCCTACAGAGATGGGGCTTGCAAGAGTATTTGTTCCATAAAATATGTGATCTATGCATGTTATCTTTTATAAAGATTGCACAAATGTAAATATGTATTATACCCAAAAGTAGATTTTTGGTTCAAAAGGCAAGGGGAGGATGTTCTGAATCATAAAACCACATCATCATGGTGACACCCTGTTTTGTCCTCCAATCAAGGGAGAAAGTGGACTCTAGGCAATAGGGGTGCACTTAGGATAATTCAGCATACACACCCCTTTATCAAATGCATAAATAGAGACATCTGAGGACTTAGAAAGACTCACAGATCCACCCATCATCCCAATCTTGGCGAAGCATCCTGCAGGAGAACTATCCATATTCCAGACTCCAGAAACCTGGCAAGCAGAAAGGCTCATTGCTAGCTGAACCACTTTCAGCTGGGCCTTAACTTCCAGACCCATCCCACAAACCTAAAGGGGAAACAAAAGAAACAGCCAGGCTGTGCTGTACTGCTTGCCTGCCTAATAACTATCTTCAGAACCAGAAGGGCAGATTAAACCCAATACTGTGCTGTGCGATGCTGTGACCAGAGAGCCATTGTAGATCCAGTCCAGTCGTGCTACCGTGCAGACCAGAGCGCCTTGCTGTCCAGTCCGGTGTGCCCAGCAGAATCCTAGAATCCCTGAACTGAATCCCTGATGTTCTGTTCAAATACATATAGTGAGTATCCAGAGTATAGAATTGCATCACTAGCCTATATACTGTCCATAGTAATCCCTATCTAAATCCATCCTATATTATCTTTAGAAACCTGCATTGTTAGAATTATTTTGAATTGCCTGAACTCTCTATCTCACTCCTACTATCTTCCTACTGTAATAATATAGTTAAAATCATCTTTGTTCTGATATATTGCATCTGAAGAAGGCAAGCTTCTCGGCTGGCAGTCGCCATGATCAAGTGACTGAGCTTCCGTGTAGCAATTGCTTCTTCATAGTCTCCCCTAGTGTAAAGAAACCCTGTTTACCTTTTAAAAGCGCATCCTTGTTTTCCCATTTGCCTCTATCTGAAAAAAACGACCTCCACGAAAAAGTCCATAACCATTTTCATGCTAGAAACGACATTTAAGTGCCTGCTTGTAGCTAATATCCTAAGCTTTCTATAGAACCCAAAACCGCATCCCAAATCCTTATAGTTCTCCTGCGATCGCAATTACCGCATGCGGAAAAGTTTGCAGCAAATTTTCATTTTGGCAAATCTATAATGTATAAAATAGCTTTTCATTGCACCCAACCTCAAATTTCAGTTTTCCCATTGCTTACTACTCTCACGTCATTGCTAGTGTTTGTCCACAACCATATAAAGTGGCTGCCATTAGAATTCCAACAATTTCTGTGATTTAGCACATTTTTTGTGTTTTTGCCTATTCCATTCAAAGCCAACATTAAAACCATTTTGACAGTTTGCCAATTATTCCTGTTTCTCTCTTGTGTTGCTGGGGGGTAATTGGGATTGACATTTGTTTGAATTCTGCATTCCTGATACCTGTTCTCTCTCCCCCTAAATCTCTATACTGCATATTGGGGGGCTGAGGGGTGTGCAGGGGGAAATAGTAACCACACTGCTATTTGATTTGAATATACGCCCAAAAGTATTATTGCTGTGCTGCATTATTTGGGCGCATCTATACTCTGTGTGATTAAAGAGATTGCTTAGTGTGACATCACCCCATTGGTGATTATTGTATCCCCATTAAAAATAGTGTGATTATATTGTGAATATATAAATAAATATTTTAACTTTGCAAACCAGCCTGATTCCTGATTCAGTGTGACCGGGGGGGTGGGTTCCAAGAGAGGGGCGTGATATAAGTGGTACATCGTTCAGAATAAAAGAACTTATAGACACAAATAATTAAATAAGGATTTCAGTTGTGCATTACACGCTAGGCATTGACTTAGGTGAAGTGCCGGATTGAAATCACTTACAGATTGGGGGCTCGTCGGGGATCCTGAATTTGACATACCACTTGTGACAGACTAATACAGAGTGCTAACTGACGGGGTACATAAACCCTGTTGGGCTACCACACTGTGATACTCTGTGAGAAGCACCCTTCAATCGAAACACCCCAAGGAAATTGGCCTATTTTGCAAAAATAAAATAACTCCTGTAAGTCAGAAAGGAAATTAATATTTCCGGAATGGCGACCCTAGTAGAAATTAATATGGTAAGAGAACACCTACTGCACAAATTATTTGTCAGGGGTGAATGGACAGAACAGAATCAGAATGTTTGGTTGCAGGAAATTAAAGAACAGGCCACTGCCACAGGATTAGACACATGGCAGAATCAAGGTCCATTACACATGGCACTGAGTGAATTGTACATGGCCCCTAAGGTAAAAGAAGAGCAAAGTAAAATTGCCAAAATAGCGGCACATCTGTACCTCCATATTGGAGCAATACAGGAGAAATATGCCGAAAACCTTGATCTGGCAAATAGGCATGTACAATCACTAGAAAAGCCCAAATTGATTTGGACTCTGCAGAGCAAAGGCTACAAAAGAGCTTAGAATCAGAAAATGAAACCAGGCAGTACCTGATCAAAATAAAAGGAGATCTGGATATCCTGCAGCAGGAGAAGGTAGAGCAGAATATCGAAGTACTGGCGCTGCAGAATTAGTGCCAAGAAAGTTTGGACTCCCTACTACGGAGCCAACAAAAGCTGGAGCAGCAAATGAACTACAATAGAGTATGTGCAGAGCAGATTGTCACCCTGCAAAACCGCCTAGACCAAGTTAAAGAAGAAAATAATACATTAATTCTCAAAGACCTTGACACCCAGTCAGAATTTGATGAAGAGTGCCAGAAAGCTGGTGCAATTCAAAAACAAAGGTACGACCTGGCTGCACAGAGGGGTACTCTCTTTCAGGAAAGGGACACCTTAGGCCAGGAGATCAGTTATTTAAAAGCTCAAATGGAAGAAAATCACCTGGCCCTTCAGGGACTGGGTGAACTCCAAAAAGACCACGGAAAACTGTTAGAGCACGCCAGAAAAATGGAAGATGCTCTAGCCAAGAAGGACCAGGCCAGTAAGGACAGGACTCAGGAGGTAACCCTCCTGCAGCAAAAATTGGCCCAATTTTCGAAACTTACCCAGGAAGCACAGAGAGACACTGAGGCTCTCTGTGAGAAAAATGACAGTCTCCACAGACAGGTAGCTATGCAGGAACAACTCATAGAGACTAGTAAGGCCTTGATAGAAGAGCAAAAGGGCCAAATTCTTGCATGGCAACAGGTTCCCAGGTAGGAGGCACAAAGGGAAGGGGGGTGTAAAGCCTTTGAGGAAGCTTCCTTCCCCACTTGTAAAAAGCCCCTGGAAACCCAGTAACCGGAACAAAAATCTCCTGCCCCCGACAGTCTGCAACCCAAGGAGCAGAGGGGGGGTAGGAGAAATAAAGGGCCCAAAAAGACCCATTTTGAGGAGGAGGTAGAAATATTCCAGTTTGAAGGAGAGGGGTCCTCAGAGGATCCTGGGAAAAGGACCTTCTCCTTCAGAGATGGGGGAACTCCTCCCAAAGAAAAATGGGTCCCAAAGGATCCAGATCCAGACTGGGTAGATGTGGGGACCGAGTTGAATCCGCCCATCATCAAACCCCAGAATCACCAGCACGAAAATCCTCTGGTTCAACCCATCCTGATGACTGCCTCCAGAAAGGCGGGGGCAACCCAGAACCAGGGGAACCCGAAATGTTTCCCATATCTAGCTGTCACCTCCTTCTTTCAGATTCCAAAGACACCAAATAGACTCCTGCCCAAATCACCTTTCTGTCAGTGTCCAAAACCAAGAAACTAACCCACCAGTTGTCCAAAAATGTACATTAGCCTTGCCCCCTTGAGGAGAAGGAGGGAAGTTCTATGCCTCGGTCCAAATACAGGGGCAGTGTACAATTTTGGCACTGGTGGACACTGGATCCCAAGCTACCCTTCTGTCAAAAAGGGCCTTGATCAACTGAATTCGGGAAGGGGGGAGAAATATAAAATTCCTCTCACCCCTCTTCCTGGACAACTTCGACGGGAAGGAAATTCCCGTTGAGGGGACTGCGGATTTGGACATTAAAATTGGATGACACAAGGTGGAGCACCCGGTCATAGTTGTGACTCCAGAGTTCACACCTTGTTTACTGGGAAATGACATCCTGAGTAGGTTGTCACCCCTCATAGATTGTGTAAACAAGATCCTCTGGACCCAGACAAACCGACCAAACAAATTGAAACATAGTGTCAACCATGTTAGGTTAAACGGCACCTGCCACATGGTTGAACAAAAACCTGACCAAATAAAATTTCACTTCCAGAATAATCAAATCCCAGACGTGACAGTAATTGCAGTAGGACAACAAACTGGTGATGGGGAGTCCTCTCTGTTTCTGAAAATCAACCCTCCTTCCAGTCTAAGTTGGCATTCCACACTGGAAGGAAACACTCTGAAATTCTTTACAAATTCACAATCAGAAAAATCCCACTCCTATAGTCCAGAAAGATGAAAAAGCCTGGCTGATATTCAGAAAATTGTAGAGTAGTTGTTCATCCCTATTCAGTTAAATGAGGGGAAGGACTCTGTTCTCACCCGAGTGTGTGTGAACAACGGTAAGAGCTTCATCAGCGAGGCCATGTTCCGCAAACTCCCAAAAGATTCAGCCATTCCAACATTTAAACTGTTAGACAAATGGGAAATGGACCTGGAAACACCCAATTCCAAACATCTCCTGCCTAGCAGGAGTATGCTCGGAATTTCCATAGGCAACACGAGCATAGTCCATAATTGTTGGTCCGTGCAAGATGTCCCTGCTGCATTTTACTTAGGCAGTGACATTCTCAATCGCGTTTCCATTAGTTTGGACCTAATAAACTTCAAAGCCTAGTCCAGATTAGCGGGTAATCCCATGGATTTTGATGACCCAGAGAAAGCATTTAGGTCAGCTCAACTGCTGCCTTATCCAGTTGAAATTCAGATTAGAGAGGAAGTCACCATCCCAGAACGGACCTGACAATTCTCACTGGAAGTGAAAGTTAAAAGAGGACAGAAACTGAAAAACTCTGACGCTTATATTCATCTGAATGCTTATTTCCAACAGCAAGGGTTGGGGGTAAACCCAACATCACTAGTCAACATAGAACATGACACCATTCCAATGGAGGTGGATAACAGTGACTTAAAGAGTATCACTCTGACCGCAGGCACCATTATTGGAATGGCGGTTGATGACCGAGATTTTTCCATAGATTTAGGTAATGAACTGTTAGGGCCAATCCCCAAGGACTGTTTTGACAGTGATAGTGACGATGCCTTCCCCACCTGAAGCCACCAGTTCAAATCAACACTTTGACCAGGGACTTCTCCACCCAGCTGGAGGAGGCCGCTGAGATAGCAAAACCTGAAGTCTTTCCAGGTTTCAGGCAGATGGTTGAAGAGAGAGTCAACCTAGCCGATGCCTGTGAGACTCTGGAGCAAAAGCAACAATCGAAACAAGTTTTCTTAGAATTTCAAGATCTCTTTGCGGTGGACTCAAATGACTGTGGTTGCACCGACATCCACACAACAACAATTCCCACGGACCCTGGCATGACTCCAGTGTTTGTGAAGCAATATCGTTTGCTTCTTGTATCAATGGAGTCCCTTACTGAAATAATTAAGAACCTTGAGTCCCATGGGATCATTCGTCCAGTCCACAGCACCTTCAATAATCCAGTACTGGGGTTTTTGAAACAACAAACAGGTCCATATGTCCCAATGGCCTCTTCCCTACATTGACCAAGGGCTGGCCCAGATCCAGGGGTCACAGGCATTCGCTGTAATAGACCTGACCAATGGGTACTGGACTGTACCTGTCAGTAGGGAGGACCAATACAAGCTGGCTTTCACCTTCGGGGGGGCAGCAGTACACATGGACCCGGACTCCTTTTGGATACATCAACTCCGGCAATGAATTTAACATTTTTCTAAACAAAGCCATACCCGACCTGGGTGAAAGGGGTAACCTGGCCTATGTAGATGATGTTTTAGTCAAAAGCTCAACTGTGGAGGAACACATAGCGGGGATCCGTTATGTTCTGACACAGTTGAGGGCTGCCGGAGAAAATCTCTCCTTTCAAAAGGCACAGTGGTGCAGGACCCGTGTAAATTTCCTGCGGCATGAGAAAACTCCTCAGGGTCTCTGTCCCCAGGAAAAGAAAGTGGAAGCACTTCAGAAAATAAAAGACCCCACAACTCTGCGGGAACTAAGGAGCCTCCTTGGACTAACTAATTACAGCAGAAAGTTAATTGAGGATTACGCAGAGATCACAAGACCCCTGATTCATCTTTTGAAGGGGGGGTCAAGTGGGAGTGGGGTCCAGAACAAGCAGAGGCAGTAAAACAACTCAAAAGAAGCCTCTCACAAGCGCCTTACCTAGCTTACCCTGTCAAAAACAAGGAGTTCTTCTTAGAGACAGGGTTCTCAAATACATGCTTGACTGCAGTATTTATCAAAAGCATGACAAGGTCAATAAAGTAATCTCCTATGCGAGTAAGACTTTATCCTCTGTGGAGGAAAAATTCAACGATTGTGAGAAGGAACTCCTGGCAATGGTGTGGGCATTGAAGAATTAGTGCCCGTTTATCCAGGGGGAACACATCATAGTGGAGACTCCACACCAGCCTCTGCAATATCTCCAAAGTGACAGAACCCGGGCCGTAAATGTGAGTAATTACCAAATTACTTCCTTGATTCTGTCAATACAAGGCTTTCCTGTGGAGGTCAGATATGGCCAAAACAAGAAGAGTCCCCTCACGCAAGGTCTGGCTTACTTGCATTATTGTGCCAGAGAAAACTGTCTCGAGGAGGAAAGTCTTAAAATCAAGGACAACATGGAGGCACACCTTAATTCCCCACAACAAAGTCTTTGAAGAAGACCAGTGTGAGGGAATGCGCATGGTCTATGTGGATGGATGTTCTTACCATGTTGACAACAACGGGGAGAAGGAGCTTGTGGCCGGCGTAGGGAATGCATGGGTGAATGATGCCCCAGAACCCTCCGCTGGGTACAAAATCAGTCCCCGAAGTAGTCAAGTGGCAGAGCTGATGGCTGTGCATCAAGCCATCCTCACTGCTGTCCAACACCAACTCCACGAACTGGTCATAATCACAGATTCAAATTATGTACGGAACGGGTTCATGGAGCACCTGGTTAACTGGAAAACCAGAGGCATGCTATGTGCTAATAACAAACCATTGAAACATGGGAAATTAATCCAAAATATTGATGATCTGGTCACCTCGAATGGGATGACCATCTGCTGGAAAAAGATTAAGGGTCATTCTAAAGTAGAGGGACCTGGCAAAACTTGAAATGGCCTAGCTGATCAGCTGGCCAAAACCGGAGCCATCCAAGGGGATCTACTTGAGATCGAGTCCCTGTTGGGGGAAATCCAGGTCGCTGCTATAAATAGGTCTCATACAAATTCCTCACAATGAACTCAACTGCACAGTGGAGTAAGGAGACCCCAGATGCTGATTTGATTATGGCTCAAAAAGGGGATCCAATAATTGGTAAGTTTTATCAACACATTGAGGACCCTGAGAACTTTCCCCTGACAGATACCGATTACATAGGGAAAGAGGACCTCAGAGTGTTGATGAAATGTCCAAAAATGTTCCGAATCCAAGACGGTTTGTTGGTGAGGAGATCCCTAGCTGGCCATGACCAATGGGTGGTCCCCAACTCATTCGGAAGCCTGATGCTAAGTCACGCCCATGATGCGGCCACAGCCGGTCATTGGGGGTTTCATACGACACTTGAAATCTTAAGAGAGGTTGCATACTGGCCACATATGAGGTAGGACCTCGACCAATACTTGAAGGGGTGTCTTGTGTGTGCACAATTTCAGCCAACATCCCTCACACACCGTGCGCCTCTCCAAAAGAGGGGGATGACACTGCCTTGGTCAGATGTACAAGTCAATTTTATCGGGCCGGTGATTCGCTTCTCTAGGGGGAACAAGTACATGTTGACCGTGACATGCTTGTTCACTAAATGGGTGGAATGTCACCTGGCCCCAAATTGCAAGGCAGAAACAGCAGCTGCCCTGATGATCAACCACATCTTCTCGCGTTTTGGACTACCCCAAAGAATTGAGTCAGACCGAGGAAGTCACTTCACTAGCGAAGTGATGACAATGATGTGGGAGATACTTGGGGTCAAAAGGAAACTACACATTGCTTACCGGCTAACCTCTAGTGGTGAGTGAGAGATACAACAAGAAAATTGTGAGCATATTAAAAAAGTTTGTGGCAGATTCTGGGCCAAGTTGGGACATTCAATTACCTCTTGTCCTGATGGCCATCAGATCTACCCCTTCTTCTGCAACTAAAATGTCACAGTTTGAGCAGATGACTGGACGAAGGATGGTGCTCCCCCAGCATCTGCTCTACAGAACCCAAGAGCAGTCCTTGATAAATGCCTCCACAACTCATGAGTATGTTGAGAATCTGAGAAAATACCTTCAACATGCTTTTGCCTATGCTCAGCGGAATCTCGAAAGATCTGCAGACAGTATGAAGACCCACTATGACCTGAAGACAACTAGAAAAGAATACCAAGTAGGAGACCGGGTCTACTTGTACAATTTCCAAAGGAACCAGGCCAAACAGCGCAAATTTCTTCCTAGCTGGTGGGGTTCTTTTGAAATTGTCTACAGAATCTCACCAGTCGCCTACAAAATCTGTATCCCCAAAGGCAGTTTGGGAGAAGGGGAAGATAAGTGGGTCCACATCAACCAGCTGAAGTGTTGCCATCCTAGGCACTCTCTGCAGCAACTAGAGGATTCATCTGGAAACCCAGAGGGGGACATTCCAGCTTCCTAGAAATTTACGACTGTAAAAACCATTCCATCTGTTGCAATCAGTAATAATTATAAGCAGGAAAGATTGTCATTCAGATGTCAAATGTATGCGTCTACCCCACTACATGAATAGTGGTGGGGAAATGTCTACAAATATGCTCTCTTTTGTCATCATAGGACGGAAAACATGGATGCCAATACCAAGGAGGACCACTCAGTGACCGGAAGGAAAGACCCAAGGGGCCCGGGGTATCGCTCCATACTCTCATCCGGAACCGGCGAGGAGAATCTGTCGATCTACCATTGATGGGAGAAGCAGACAAATTGTTTCACTTGGACCAAAGAGAAAAACTGAACATCCCAAATCTCCCGACTTCCCCTTGACGGGCGGTCAAAAGTCAAGTCACGAGGGGGAGCATGTGGGATGTATTAACCCACTTATGCTCTGCCCTGCGACATCACTGTGTGCTGATGGTTCCAGAATCATTAAAATGGCTGCAAAAGACCTATGCGCGCCTAAACCTAAGGAAATTGCGCTCTATAAAGCAAAAAATATGGATGGCAAATCAACCATGCATGTTGTCAGTGGTGGAACGGAGACCACACTTCTGATACATGTCATTGGGCTGCCCAAACAGTAAAGATGGAGACTGCATGAAAAGCAGTGCTTGATGAAAGAAATCTGGAATCTTGTTTTTAAATCTTTTCTTGGTTGCTGGAAATACAAAATGCTGGTGCAAAACAACCACAAACATCCAATCTTCTTGTTGGGTGTCACATATTACTGAATTCAAGAAATCACTGTGAAATTGCAATGTCCTGGAAAGCTGAATTGGTCATCTAAACACCCACGGCAAATGGTGCCTGGTTGTGGGATCTGTCAAAATCTGGGCGCAGTACCAGCGGCGGCCTGAATGACTGTTTCAAAAGCCTGTTTTAAAACTGTAAACTTGTACCATTAAGATCTAATGTCTAAAATCTAAGTAACCTGTCATCAAGAGAAAACTAGGTTGTAACTATTTAAACTTCATGGTTTAGAGTCTGGAATCAGTGTTCTAGATGTTAGTTTTAAAATTGCAAGTTTATTTTAAACAAAGAAAAATGTAACAAAGTGACATTTAAATTCAGCCTGTCTCCAAGCCAAAATCACAAACAAACTTCCCCAACCGGGCCAGTCAACCCCCTTCTACTCTCTAGACCAGGAACTCACATTCATGTGTTGATTAAGAGGGGCGGAGCACTTGGGCTGCTCTGTGAAAGGCATAATGGACTTCCTCTCAGTCAAGGAGATGCTAATCAGGAAGGATCGTAAAAGGCCTCTGCCAGAGGAAGGGGGCGGAGATTGCTGCGGAACTGCAAGCAGGAGAAGGAGGCGGGGACAGACAACATTTGTTGATTCAAAATGGACCAAAAGCATATTTCTAAAAAGACTGATAATTTACGGTAAACAATTGTAAAATAAATATGTTAACCCGGGACTTCTGAACCTAAATTTATTCTGCACATTTTAAGAGGAGCCAGAACTCTGTGCTAGGTTCTGGGAATGCACAGTGAAAATTCTGGTTTTGTAGCAAATGTATTTATGTCAGAAGCATGAAACTTCACACGCTTATGCCCATATACAATGCACACATGTGTACAAATTTTGGACGAATTAGATATTGTATCCTAGACCAAAAGTGCAAATTCTGTCAAATCCAGACCCAAGACCCTACAGAGATGGGGCTTGCAAGAGTATTTGTTCCATAAAATATGTGATCTATGCATGTTATCTTTTATAAAGATTGCACAAATGTAAATATGTATTATACCCAAAAGTAGATTTTTGGTTCAAAAGGCAAGGGGAGGATGTTCTGAATCATAAAACCACATCATCATGGTGACACCCTGTTTTGTCCTCCAATCAAGGGAGAAAGTGGACTCTAGGCAATAGGGGTGCACTTAGGATAATTCAGCATACACACCCCTTTATCAAATGCATAAATAGAGACATTTGAGTACTTAGAAAGACTCACAGATCCACCCATCATCCCAATCTTGGCGAAGCATCCTGCAGGAGAACTATCCATATTCCAGACTCCAGAAACCTGGCAAGCAGAAAGGCTCATTGCTAGCTGAACCACTTTCAGCTGGGCCTTAACTTCCAGACCCATCCCACAAACCTAAAGGGGAAACAAAAGAAACAGCCAGGCTGTGCTGTACTGCTTGCCTGCCTAATAACTATCTTCAGAACCAGAAGGGCAGATTAAACCCAATACTGTGCTGTGCGATGCTGTGACCAGAGAGCCATTGTAGATCCAGTCCAGTCGTGCTACCGTGCAGACCAGAGCGCCTTGCTGTCCAGTCCGGTGTGCCCAGCAGAATCCTAGAATCCCTGAACTGAATCCCTGATGTTCTGTTCAAATACATATAGTGAGTATCCAGAGTATAGAATTGCATCACTAGCCTATATACTGTCCATAGTAATCCCTATCTAAATCCATCCTATATTATCTTTAGAAACCTGCATTGTTAGAATTATTTTGAATTGCCTGAACTCTCTATCTCACTCCTACTATCTTCCTACTGTAATAATATAGTTAAAATCATCTTTGTTCTGATATATTGCATCTGAAGAAGGCAAGCTTCTCGGCTGGCAGTCGCCATGATCAAGTGACTGAGCTTCCGTGTAGCAATTGCTTCTTCATAGTCTCCCCTAGTGTAAAGAAACCCTGTTTGCCTTTTAAAAGCGCATCCTTGTTTTCCCATTTGCCTCTATCTGAAAAAAACGACCTCCACGAAAACGTCCATAACCATTTTCATGCTAGAAACGACATTTAAGTGCCTGCTTGTAGCTAATATCCTAAGCTTTCTATAGAACCCAAAACCGCATCCCAAATCCTTATAGTTCTCCTGCGATCGCAATTACCGCATGCGGAAAAGTTTGCAGCAAATTTTCATTTTGGCAAATCTATAATGTATAAAATAGCTTTTCATTGCACCCAACCTCAAATTTCAGTTTTCCCATTGCTTACTACTCTCACGTCATCGCTAGTGTTTGTCCACAACCATATAAAGTGGCTGCCATTAGAATTCCAACAATTTCTGTGATTTAGCACATTTTTTGTGTTTTTGCCTATTCCATTCAAAGCCAACATTAAAACCATTTTGACAGTTTGCCAATTATTCCTGTTTCTCTCTTGTGTTGCTGGGGGGTAATTGGGATTGACATTTGTTTGAATTCTGCATTCCTGATACCTGTTCTCTCTCCCCCTAAATCTCTATACTGCATATTGGGTGGCTGAGGGCTGTGCAGGGGGAAATAGTAACCACACTGCTATTTGATTTGAATATACGCCCAAAAGTATTATTGCTGTGCTGCATTATTTGGGCGCATCTATACTCTGTGTGATTAAAGAGATTGCTTAGTGTGACATCACCCCATTGGTGATTATTGTATCCCCATTAAAAATAGTGTGATTATATTGTGAATATATAAATAAATATTTTAACTTTGCAAACCAGCCTGATTCCTGATTCAGTGTGACCGGGGGGGTGGGTTCCAAGAGAGGGGCGTGATATAAGTGGTACATCGTTCAGAATAAAAGAACTTATAGACACAAATAATTAAATAAGGATTTCAGTTGTGCATTACACGCTAGGCATTGACTTAGGTGAAGTGCCGGATTGAAATCACTTACAGATTGGGGGCTCGTCGGGGATCCTGAATTTGACATACCACTTGTGACAGACTAATACAGAGTGCTAACTGACGGGGTACATAAACCCTGTTGGGCTACCACACTGTGATACTCTGTGAGAAGCACCCTTCAATCGAAACACCCCAAGGAAATTGGCCTATTTTGCAAAAATAAAATAACTCCTGTAAGTCAGAAAGGAAATTAATATTTCCGGAATGGCGACCCTAGTAGAAATTAATATGGTAAGAGAACACCTACTGCACAAATTATTTGTCAGGGGTGAATGGACAGAACAGAATCAGAATGTTTGGTTGCAGGAAATTAAAGAACAGGCCACTGCCACAGGATTAGACACATGGCAGAATCGAGGTCCATTACACATGGCACTGAGTGAATTGTACATGGCCCCTAAGGTAAAAGAAGAGCAAAGTAAAATTGCCAAAATAGCGGCACATCTGTACCTCCATATTGGAGCAATACAGGAGAAATATGCCGAAAACCTTGATCTGGCAAATAGGCATGTACAATCACTAGAAAAGCCCAAATTGATTTGGACTCTGCAGAGCAAAGGCTACAAAAGAGCTTAGAATCAGAAAATGAAACCAGGCAGTACCTGATCAAAATAAAAGGAGATCTGGATATCCTGCAGCAGGAGAAGGTAGAGCAGAATACCGAAGTACTGGCGCTGCAGAATTAGTGCCAAGAAAGTTTGGACTCCCTACTACGGAGCCAACAAAAGCTGGAGCAGCAAATGAACTACAATAGAGTATGTGCAGAGCAGATTGTCACCCTGCAAAACCGCCTAGACCAAGTTAAAGAAGAAAATAATACATTAATTCTCAAAGACCTTGACACCCAGTCAGAATTTGATGAAGAGTGCCAGAAAGCTGGTGCAATTCAAAAACAAAGGTACGACCTGGCTGCACAGAGGGGTACTCTCTTTCAGGAAAGGGACACCTTAGGCCAGGAGATCAGTTATTTAAAAGCTCAAATGGAAGAAAATCACCTGGCCCTTCAGGGACTGGGTGAACTCCAAAAAGACCACGGAAAACTGTTAGAGCACGCCAGAAAAATGGAAGATGCTCTAGCCAAGAAGGACCAGGCCAGTAAGGACAGGACTCAGGAGGTAACCCTCCTGCAGCAAAAATTGGCCCAATTTTCGAAACTTACCCAGGAAGCACAGAGAGACACTGAGGCTCTCTGTGAGAAAAATGACAGTCTCCACAGACAGGTAGCTATGCAGGAACAACTCATAGAGACTAGTAAGGCCTTGATAGAAGAGCAAAAGGGCCAAATTCTTGCATGGCAACAGGGAGTAGGGCCTGAGAGAGATGAGGTCCGCTGGGAAAGGGAAACACCTGAGCATAACCTCAGGAACCCTGGTACCAGAGACTTTCATCTCTTCAACTCCATGGACTCTGCCACCCCCATGTCCACTGGTGCACATGAGCCAAGTGCCACGGAGATGGCAGACTTCAACCCAATGAGAAATATGGGGCTCATAGATCAGCACCTCCCATGAATGGATGTGCGGGCATCTGTGTATGGGTTCCCAAGTGCTAGGGCCATCTTCTCTGATCAGGGAGACTCCAATGAGGGGAGGGTCAGAAAGATGGATCCTCAAAAATATAATTTCCCCAGAGAACAGATGGTAAAATTTAGTGGGGACTCCATGAGAGTAGGTCCACTAAGGGCATCTTGAAAACCTCTTCCCAGCTAGGACAGTGGGGGTGGGAGGTACTGGGCCAATCCTGGGAGCAAGGAAGAATCAAAAGACTCTTCTGAGCTCCACAGGACTCAAGAAACTAGGCCCCCACATTCTGCCAGCCATTCCCAAGCTCGCAGAATCCAGGAGAGCCTAGAAGACCAGACAGGCACCTCTGGTAGCAGTGCCTCTGAGTCAGAGGATGAGTGGACCAGGGTCACCCGAACCAAAAAAGCCAACAAGGTCAGGAGGGCCTTGCTCAAGGATCCCCTAAAACAAATAAAAGCCTTCAGGAGCGTCATCACGCCCTATCATAAGAATGCAAAGTATTCGGTTTGGGTGCCCCTTGAGCTATTTGAACAAATGATGGCCACTTTCCATTTGAAGGACAGCCAAAGCTTTATTCAATATGTAAAGTGGACCTTTTCTCCCGAGTACTCCAGCTTCTTTGCGGGGCTGGGGGATCAGAATCATTCCAGATGGTCCACCTATAGGGCGGCCATCCTGAAACATTTTTCTATTCACAGGAATCTTCAGGAGGCTCGCAAGGCAGCCTACAACTTGCAATGTGGGGAAGATCAGGCCCCACAAGAATGTGTTCAAGAGTTAAAACGCACCTTTGCGCCGACCACTAGAAAGGTACGCACTGACAGCAAAGAGTTTGTAAACACTTTCTTCTATGCTCTCCCTAAGTATATCATGACCAGCTAGTGAGGGAATTTCACGAGAAAAGATCACTAGACTGGGTCATTGAACAAGCCACACACATTTATGAGGTGCAAAAGCCAATGGAAAACAAAAATAATCCAAAAAGCCTCAAAACAACCAATACTCCTGCTTCTGCTAAAGTGGCGGAGGTGAAGGTTGCCCCCATTTTGGATTTAGAGATGGGGGGCTAAAAACCTGCCCGCACAGAATCAAAACAACCCCAAACCCAGAAGGCCCTCGGGCCAATCACAAACAAGGAGCAAGGGAGGTAATCGCACAAATGGGATCCCTAACTCCCCTGACTACATCAGCCCACGCTACAAGGGGAATAGAATTAGCCCATCCTGGGTTATGTGTGGACTCCTCCAGCCCAAGGGGTGTGGGGGGATCCAACCAGATAGCAGCTAACCTAGGGAACTTCCCTCCTCACTTCCCCCAGGAGGGCAGTAATCCCCCAAATAGCGGACAGAATTTCTTCCCAAGGTACCCGCAAAACTTTAACCCCCAAAACAATCCATCGTTCTTTCCCCACTTTCCTGAGCCCAGACAGCCAAATCCGGAAGAGGGGAGGCCAAGGGTGGAGGGGTACCCAAACTTTCCTAACCCAGGGTATTTTGGGAGAAGGGATAGCTACCCTTCCCAGGGTCAGCCCAGGGGAGACATGAGGACCCCGTACCAGCCAGAGCGGATGTCCCAACTAGAGCGCTAAGTCCAGAACATGGCACAGGATCTGGGTCGCATGCTGAGGGCTCAACAGAACCCTCAGATGAGCATGGTGGTGCAGAATGCCTCAAATCCAGGACCTGTGCTCCAGAGCAATGACAGGGGAAGAACCCCGACAACCCACCGGTTCCCAGGTAGGAGGCACAAAGGGAAGGGGGGTGTAAAGCCTTTGAGGAAGCTTCCTTCCCCACTTGTAAAAAGCCCCTGGAAACCCAGTAACCGGAACAAAAATCTCCTGCCCCCGACAGTCTGCAACCCAAGGAGCAGAGGGGGGGTAGGAGAAATAAAGGGCCCAAAAAGACCCATTTTGAGGAGGAGGTAGAAATATTCCAGTTTGAAGGAGAGGGGTCCTCAGAGGATCCTGGGAAAAGGACCTTCTCCTTCAGAGATGGGGGAACTCCTCCCAAAGAAAAATGGGTCCCAAAGGATCCAAATCCAGACTGGGTAGATGTGGGGACCGAGTTGAATCCGCCCATCATCAAACCCCAGAATCACCAGCACGAAAATCCTCTGGTTCAACCCATCCTGATGACTGCCTCCAGAAAGGCGGGGGCAACCCAGAACCAGGGGAACCCGAAATGTTTCCCATATCTAGCTGTCACCTCCTTCTTTCAGATTCCAAAGACACCAAATAGACTCCTGCCCAAATCACCTTTCTGTCAGTGTCCAAAACCAAGAAACTAACCCACCAGTTGTCCAAAAATGTACATTAGCCTTGCCCCCTTGAGGAGAAGGAGGGAAGTTCTATGCCTCGGTCCAAATACAGGGGCAGTGTACAATTTTGGCACTGGTGGACACTGGATCCCAAGCTACCCTTCTGTCAAAAAGGGCCTTTGATCAACTGAATTCGGGAAGGTGGGAGAAATATAAAATTCCTCTCACCCCTCTTCCTGGACAACTTCGACGGGAAGGAAATTCCCGTTGAGGGGACTGCGGATTTGGACATTAAAATTGGATGACACAAGGTGGAGCACCCGGTCATAGTTGTGACTCCAGAGTTCACACCTTGTTTACTGGGAAATGACATCCTGAGTAGGTTGTCACCCCTCATAGATTGTGTAAACAAGATCCTCTGGACCCAGACAAACCGACCAAACAAATTGAAACATAGTGTCAACCATGTTAGGTTAAACGGCACCTGCCACATGGTTGAACAAAAACCTGACCAAATAAAATTTCACTTCCAGAATAATCAAATCCCAGACGTGACAGTAATTGCAGTAGGACAACAAACTGGTGATGGGGAGTCCTCTCTGTTTCTGAAAATCAACCCTCCTTCCAGTCTAAGTTGGCATTCCACACTGGAAGGAAACACTCTGAAATTCTTTACAAATTCACAATCAGAAAATCCCACTCCTATAGTCCAGAAAGATGAAAAAGCCTGGCTGATATTCAGATAATTGTAGAGTAGTTGTTCATCCCTATTCAGTTAAATGAGGGGAAGGACTCTGTTCTCACCCGAGTGTGTGTGAACAACGGTAAGAGCTTCATCAGCGAGGCCATGTTCCGCAAACTCCCAAAAGATTCAGCCATTCCAACATTTAAACTGTTAGACAAATGGGAAATGGACCTGGAAACACCCAATTCCAAACATCTCCTGCCTAGCAGGAGTATGCTCGGAATTTCCATAGGCAACACGAGTATAGTCCATAATTGTTGGGCCGTGCAAGATGTCCCTGCTGCATTTTACTTAGGCAGTGACATTCTCAATCGCGTTTCCATTAGTTTGGACCTAATAAACTTCAAAGCCTAGTCCAGATTAGCGGGTAATCCCATGGATTTTGATGACCCAGAGAAAGCATTTAGGTCAGCTCAACTGCTGCCTTATCCAGTTGAAATTCAGATTAGAGAGGAAGTCACCATCCCAGAACGGACCTGACAATTCTCACTGGAAGTGAAAGTTAAAAGAGGACAGAAACTGAAAAACTCTGACGCTTATATTCATCTGAATGCTCATTTCCAACAGCAATGGTTGGGGGTAAACCCAACATCACTAGTCAACATAGAACATGACACCATTCCAATGGAGGTGGATAACAGTGACTTAAAGAGTATCACTCTGACCGCAGGCACCATTATTGGAATGGCGGTTGATGACCGAGATTTTTCCATAGATTTAGGTAATGAACTGTTAGGGCCAATCCCCAAGGACTGTTTTGACAGTGATAGTGACGATGCCTTCCCCACCTGAAGCCACCAGTTCAAATCAGCACTTTGACCAGGGACTTCTCCACCCAGCTGGAGGAGGCCGCTGAGATAGCAAAACCTGAAGTCTTTCCAGGTTTCAGGCAGATGGTTGAAGAGAGAGTCAACCTAGCCGATGCCTGTGAGACTCTGGAGCAAAAGCAACAATCGAAACAAGTTTTCTTAGAATTTCAAGATCTCTTTGCGGTGGACTCAAATGACTGTGGTTGCACCGACATCCACACAACAACAATTCCCACGGACCCTGGCATGACTCCAGTGTTTGTGAAGCAATATCGTTTGCTTCTTGTATCAATGGAGTCCCTTACTGAAATAATTAAGAACCTTGAGTCCCGTGGGATCATTCGTCCAGTCCACAGCACCTTCAATAATCCAGTACTGGGGTTTTTGAAACAACAAACAGGTCCATATGTCCCAATGGCCTCTTCCCTACATTGACCAAGGGCTGGCCCAGAACCAGGGGTCACAGGCATTCGCTGTAATAGACCTGACCAATGGGTACTGGACTGTACCTGTCAGTAGGGAGGACCAATACAAGCTGGCTTTCACCTTCGGGGGGGGCAGCAGTACACATGGACCCGGACTCCTTTTGGATACATCAACTCCGGCAATGAATTTAACATTTTTCTAAACAAAGCCATACCCGACCTGGGTGAAAGGGGTAACCTGGCCTATGTAGATGATGTTTTAGTCAAAAGCTCAACTGTGGAGGAACACATAGCGGGGATCCGTTATGTTCTGACACAGTTGAGGGCTGCCGGAGAAAATCTCTCCTTTCAAAAGGCACAGTGGTGCAGGACCCGTGTAAATTTCCTGCGGCATGAGAAAACTCCTCAGGGTCTCTGTCCCCAGGAAAAGAAAGTGGAAGCACTTCAGAAAATAAAAGACCCCACAACTCTGCGGGAACTAAGGAGCCTCCTTGGACTAACTAATTACAGCAGAAAGTTCATTGAGGATTACGCAGAGATCACAAGACCCCTGATTCATCTTTTGAAGGGGGGGTCAAGTGGGAGTGGGGTCCAGAACAAGCAGAGGCAGTAAAACAACTCAAAAGAAGCCTCTCACAAGCGCCTTACCTAGCTTACCCTGTCAAAAACAAGGAGTTCTTCTTAGAGACAGGGTTCTCAAATACATGCTTGACTGCAGTATTTATCAAAAGCATGACAAGGTCAATAAAGTAATCTCCTATGCGAGTAAGACTTTATCCTCTGTGGAGGAAAAATTCAACGATTGTGAGAAGGCACTCCTGGCAATGGTGTGGGCATTGAAGAATTAGTGCCCGTTTATCCAGGGGGAACACATCATAGTGGAGACTCCACACCAGCCTCTGCAATATCTCCAAAGTGACAGAACCCGGGCCGTAAATGTGAGTAATTACCAAATTACTTCCTTGATTCTGTCAATACAAGGCTTTCCTGTGGAGGTCAGATATGGCCAAAACAAGAAGAGTCCCCTCACGCAAGGTCTGGCTTACTTGCATTATTGTGCCAGAGAAAACTGTCTCGAGGAGGAAAGTCTTAAAATCAAGGACAACATGGAGGCATACCTTAATTCCCCACACAAAGTCTTTGAAGAAGACCAGTGTGAGGGAATGCGCATGGTCTATGTGGATGGATGTTCTTACCATGTTGACAACAACGGGGAGAAGGAGCTTATGGCCGGCGTAGGGAATGCATGGGTGAATGATGCCCCAGAACCCTCCGCTGGGTACAAAATCAGTCCCCGAAGTAGTCAAGTGGCAGAGTTGATGGCTGTGCATCAAGCCATCCTCACTGCTGTCCAACACCAACTCCACGAACTGGTCATAATCACAGATTCAAATTATGTACGGAACGGGTTCATGGAGCACCTGGTTAACTGGAAAACCAGAGGCATGCTATGTGCTAATAACAAACCATTGAAACATGGGAAATTAATCCAAAATATTGATGATCTGGTCACCTCGAATGGGATGACCATCTGCTGGAAAAAGATTAAGGGTCATTCTAAAGTAGAGGGACCTGGCAAAACTTGAAATGGCCTAGCTGATCAGCTGGCCAAAACCGGAGCCATCCAAGGGGATCTACTTGAGATCGAGTCCCTGTTGGGGGAAATCCAGGTCGCTGCTATAAATAGGTCTCATACAAATTCCTCACAATGAACTCAACTGCACAGTGGAGTAAGGAGACCCCAGATGCTGATTTGATTATGGCTCAAAAAGGGGATCCAATAATTGGTAAGTTTTATCAACACATTGAGGACCCTGAGAACTTTCCCCTGACAGATACCGATTACATAGGGAAAGAGGACCTCAGAGTGTTGATGAAATGTCCAAAAATGTTCCGAATCCAAGACGGTTTGTTGGTGAGGAGATCCCTAGCTGGCCATGACCAATGGGTGGTCCCCAACTCATTCGGAAGCCTGATGCTAAGTCACGCCCATGATGCGGCCACAGCCGGTCATTGGGGGTTTCATACGACACTTGAAATCTTAAGAGAGGTTGCATACTGGCCACATATGAGGTAGGACCTCGACCAATACTTGAAGGGGTGTCTTGTGTGTGCACAATTTCAGCCAACATCCCTCACACACCGTGCGCCTCTCCAAAAGAGGGGGATGACACTGCCTTGGTCAGATGTACAAGTCAATTTTATCGGGCCGGTGATTCGCTTCTCTAGGGGGAACAAGTACATGTTGACCGTGACATGCTTGTTCACTAAATGGGTGGAATGTCACCTAGCCCCAAATTGCAAGGCAGAAACAGCAGCTGCCCTGATGATCAACCACATCTTCTCGCGTTTTGGACTACCCCAAAGAATTGAGTCAGACCGAGGAAGTCACTTCACTAGCGAAGTGATGACAATGATGTGGGAGATACTTGGGGTCAAAAGGAAACTACACATTGCTTACCGGCTAACCTCTAGTGGTGAGTGAGAGATACAACAAGAAAATTGTGAGCATATTAAAAAAGTTTGTGGCAGATTCTGGGCCAAGTTGGGACATTCAATTACCTCTTGTCCTGATGGCCATCAGATCTACCCCTTCTTCTGCAACTAAAATGTCACAGTTTGAGCAGATGACTGGACGAAGGATGGTGCTCCCCCAGCATCTGCTCTACAGAACCCAAGAGCAGTCCTTGATAAATGCCTCCACAACTCATGAGTATGTTGAGAATCTGAGAAAATACCTTCAACATGCTTTTGCCTATGCTCAGCGGAATCTCGAAAGATCTGCAGACAGTATGAAGACCCACTATGACCTGAAGACAACTAGAAAAGAATACCAAGTAGGAGACCGGGTCTACTTGTACAATTTCCAAAGGAACCAGGCCAAACAGCGCAAATTTCTTCCTAGCTGGTGGGGTTCTTTTGAAATTGTCTACAGAATCTCACCAGTCGCCTACAAAATCTGTATCCCCAAAGGCAGTTTGGGAGAAGGGGAAGATAAGTGGGTCCACATCAACCCGCTGAAGTGTTGCCATCCTAGGCACTCTCTGCAGCAACTAGAGGATTCATCTGGAAACCCAGAGGGGGACATTCCAGCTTCCTAGAAATTTACGACTGTAAAAACCATTCCATCTGTTGCAATCAGTAATAATTATAAGCAGGAAAGATTGTCATTCAGATGTCAAATGTATGCGTCTACCCCACTACATGAATAGTGGTGGGGAAATGTCTACAAATATGCTCTCTTTTGTCATCATAGGACGGAAAACATGGATGCCAATACCAAGGAGGACCACTCAGTGACCGGAAGGAAAGACCCAAGGGGCCCGGGGTATCGCTCCATACTCTCATCCGGAACCGGCGAGGAGAATCTGTCGATCTACCATTGATGGGAGAAGCAGACGAATTTTTTCACTTGGACCAAAGAGAAAAACTGAACATCCCAAATCTCCCGACTTCCCCTTGACGGGCGGTCAAAAGTCAAGTCACGAGGGGGAGCATGTGGGATGTATTAACCCACTTATGCTCTGCCCTGCGACATCACTGTGTGCTGATGGTGCCAGAATCATTAAAATGGCTGCAAAAGACCTATGCGCGCCTAAACCTAAGGAAATTGCGCTCTATAAAGCAAAAAATATGGATGGCAAATCAACCATGCATGTTGTCAGTGGTGGAACGGAGACCACACTTCTGATACATGTCATTGGGCTGCCCAAACAGTAAAGATGGAGACTGCATGAAAAGCAGTGCTTGATGAAAGAAATCTGGAATCTTGTTTTTAAATCTTTTCTTGGTTGCTGGAAATACAAAATGCTGGTGCAAAACAACCACAAACATCCAATCTTCTTGTTGGGTGTCACATACTACTGAATTCAAGAAATCACTGTGAAATTGCAATGTCCTGGAAAGCTGAATTGGTCATCTAAACACCCACGGCAAATGGTGCCTGGTTGTGGGATCTGTCAAAATCTGGGCGCAGTACCAGCGGCGGCCTGAATGACTGTTTCAAAAGCCTGTTTTAAAACTGTAAACTTGTACCATTAAGATCTAATGTCTAAAATCTAAGTAACCTGTCATCAAGAGAAAACTAGGTTGTAACTATTTAAACTTCATGGTTTAGAGTCTGGAATCAGTGTTCTAGATGTTAGTTTTAAAATTGCAAGTTTATTTTAAAGAAAGAAAAATGTAACAAAGTGACATTTAAATTCAGCCTGTCTCCAAGCCAAAATCACAAACAAACTTCCCCAACCGGGCCAGTCAACCCCCTTCTACTCTCTAGACCAGGAACTCACATTCATGTGTTGATTAAGAGGGGCGGAGCACTTGGGCTGCTCTGTGAAAGGCATAATGGACTTCCTCTCAGTCAAGGAGATGCTAATCAGGAAGGATCGTAAAAGGCCTCTGCCAGAGGAAGGGGGCGGAGATTGCTGCGGAACTGCAAGCAGGAGAAGGAGGCGGGGACAGACAACATTTGTTGATTCAAAATGGACCAAAAGCATATTTCTAAAAAGACTGATAATTTACGGTAAACAATTGTAAAATAAATATGTTAACCCGGGACTTCTGAACCTAAATTTATTCTGCACATTTTAAGAGGAGCCAGAACTCTGTGCTAGGTTCTGGGAATGCACAGTGAAAATTCTGGTTTTGTAGCAAATGTATTTATGTCAGAAGCATGAAACTTCACACGCTTATGCCCATATACAATGCACACATGTGTACAAATTTCGGACGAATTAGATATTGTATCCTAGACCAAAAGTGCAAATTCTGTCAAATCCAGACCCAAGACCCTACAGAGATGGGGCTTGCAAGAGTATTTGTTCCATAAAATATGTGATCTATGCATGTTATCTTTTATAAAGATTGCACAAATGTAAATATGTATTATACCCAAAAGTAGATTTTTGGTTCAAAAGGCAAGGGGAGGATGTTCTGAATCATAAAACCACATCATCATGGTGACACCCTGTTTTGTCCTCCAATCAAGGGAGAAAGTGGACTCTAGGCAATAGGGGTGCACTTAGGATAATTCAGCATACACACCCCTTTATCAAATGCATAAATAGAGACATCTGAGGACTTAGAAAGACTCACAGATCCACCCATCATCCCAATCTTGGCGAAGCATCCTGCAGGAGAACTATCCATATTCCAGACTCCAGAAACCTGGCAAGCAGAAAGGCTCATTGCTAGCTGAACCACTTTCAGCTGGGCCTTAACTTCCAGACCCATCCCACAAACCTAAAGGGGAAACAAAAGAAACAGCCAGGCTGTGCTGTACTGCTTGCCTGCCTAATAACTATCTTCAGAACCAGAAGGGCAGATTAAACCCAATACTGTGCTGTGCGATGCTGTGACCAGAGAGCCATTGTAGATCCAGTCCAGTCGTGCTACCGTGCAGACCAGAGCGCCTTGCTGTCCAGTCCGGTGTGCCCAGCAGAATCCTAGAATCCCTGAACTGAATCCCTGATGTTCTGTTCAAATACATATAGTGAGTATCCAGAGTATAGAATTGCATCACTAGCCTATATACTGTCCATAGTAATCCCTATCTAAATCCATCCTATGTTATCTTTAGAAACCTGCATTGTTAGAATTATTTTGAATTGCCTGAACTCTCTATCTCACTCCTACTATCTTCCTACTGTAATAATATAGTTAAAATCATCTTTGTTCTGATATATTGCATCTGAAGAAGGCAAGCTTCTCGGCTGGCAGTCGCCATGATCAAGTGACTGAGCTTCCGTGTAGCAATTGCTTCTTCATAGTCTCCCCTAGTGTAAAGAAACCCTGTTTGCCTTTTAAAAGCGCATCCTTGTTTTCCCATTTGCCTCTATCTGAAAAAAACGACCTCCACGAAAACGTCCATAACCATTTTCATGCTAGAAACGACATTTAAGTGCCTGCTTGTAGCTAATATCCTAAGCTTTCTATAGAACCCAAAACCGCATCCCAAATCCTTATAGTTCTCCTGCGATCGCAATTACCGCATGCGGAAAAGTTTGCAGCAAATTTTCATTTTGGCAAATCTATAATGTATAAAATAGCTTTTCATTGCACCCAACCTCAAATTTCAGTTTTCCCATTGCTTACTACTCTCACGTCATTGCTAGTGTTTGTCCACAACCATATAAAGTGGCTGCCATTAGAATTCCAACAATTTCTGTGATTTAGCACATTTTTTGTGTTTTTGCCTATTCCATTCAAAGCCAACATTAAAACCATTTTGACAGTTTGCCAATTATTCCTGTTTCTCTCTTGTGTTGCTGGGGGGTAATTGGGATTGACATTTGTTTGAATTCTGCATTCCTGATACCTGTTCTCTCTCCCCCTAAATCTCTATACTGCATATTGGGGGGCTGAGGGGTGTGCAGGGGGAAATAGTAACCACACTGCTATTTGATTTGAATATACGCCCAAAAGTATTATTGCTGTGCTGCATTATTTGGGCGCATCTATACTCTGTGTGATTAAAGAGATTGCTTAGTGTGACATCACCCCATTGGTGATTATTGTATCCCCATTAAAAATAGTGTGATTATATTGTGAATATATAAATAAATATTTTAACTTTGCAAACCAGCCTGATTCCTGATTCAGTGTGACCGGGGGGGGTGGGTTCCAAGAGAGGGGCGTGATATAAGTGGTACATCGTTCAGAATAAAAGAACTTATAGACACAAATAATTAAATAAGGATTTCAGTTGTGCATTACACGCTAGGCATTGACTTAGGTGAAGTGCCGGATTGAAATCACTTACAGATTGGGGGCTCGTCGGGGATCCTGAATTTGACATACCACTTGTGATAGTCTAATACAGAGTGCTAACTGACGGGGTACATAAACCCTGTTGGGCTACCACACTGTGATACTCTGTGAGAAGCACCCTTCAATCGAAACACCCCAAGGAAATTGGCCTATTTTGCAAAAATAAAATAACTCCTGTAAGTCAGAAAGGAAATTAATATTTCCGGAATGGCGACCCTAGTAGAAATTAATATGGTAAGAGAACACCTACTGCACAAATTATTTGTCAGGGGTGAATGGACAGAACAGAATCAGAATGTTTGGTTGCAGGAAATTAAAGAACAGGCCACTGCCACAGGATTAGACACATGGCAGAATCAAGGTCCATTACACATGGCACTGAGTGAATTGTACATGGCCCCTAAGGTAAAAGAAGAGCAAAGTAAAATTGCCAAAATAGCGGCACATCTGTACCTCCATATTGGAGCAATACAGGAGAAATATGCCGAAAACCTTGATCTGGCAAATAGGCATGTACAATCACTAGAAAAGCCCAAATTGATTTGGACTCTGCAGAGCAAAGGCTACAAAAGAGCTTAGAATCAGAAAATGAAACCAGGCAGTACCTGATCAAAATAAAAGGAGATCTGGATATCCTGCAGCAGGAGAAGGTAGAGCAGAATACCGAAGTACTGGCGCTGCAGAATTAGTGCCAAGAAAGTTTGGACTCCCTACTACGGAGCCAACAAAAGCTGGAGCAGCAAATGAACTACAATAGAGTATGTGCAGAGCAGATTGTCACCCTGCAAAACCGCCTAGACCAAGTTAAAGAAGAAAATAATACATTAATTCTCAAAGACCTTGACACCCAGTCAGAATTTGATGAAGAGTGCCAGAAAGCTGGTGCAATTCAAAAACAAAGGTACGACCTGGCTGCACAGAGGGGTACTCTCTTTCAGGAAAGGGACACCTTAGGCCAGGAGATCAGTTATTTAAAAGCTCAAATGGAAGAAAATCACCTGGCCCTTCAGGGACTGGGTGAACTCCAAAAAGACCACGGAAAACTGTTAGAGCACGCCAGAAAAATGGAAGATGCTCTAGCCAAGAAGGACCAGGCCAGTAAGGACAGGACTCAGGAGGTAACCCTCCTGCAGCAAAAATTGGCCCAATTTTCGAAACTTACCCAGGAAGCACAGAGAGACACTGAGGCTCTCTGTGAGAAAAATGACAGTCTCCACAGACAGGTAGCTATGCAGGAACAACTCATAGAGACTAGTAAGGCCTTGATAGAAGAGCAAAAGGGCCAAATTCTTGCATGGCAACAGGGAGTAGGGCCTGAGAGAGATGAGGTCCGCTGGGAAAGGGAAACACCTGAGCATAACCTCAGGAACCCTGGTACCAGAGACTTTCATCTCTTCAACTCCATGGACTCTGCCACCCCCATGTCCACTGGTGCACATGAGCCAAGTGCCACGGAGATGGCAGACTTCAACCCAATGAGAAATATGGGGCTCATAGATCAGCACCTCCCATGAATGGATGTGCGGGCATCTGTGTATGGGTTCCCAAGTGCTAGGGCCATCTTCTCTGATCAGGGAGACTCCAATGAGGGGAGGGTCAGAAAGATGGATCCTCAAAAATATAATTTCCCCAGAGAACAGATGGTAAAATTTAGTGGGGACTCCATGAGAGTAGGTCAACTAAGGGCATCTTGAAAACCTCTTCCCAGCTAGGACAGTGGGGGTGGGAGGTACTGGGCCAATCCTGGGAGCAAGGAAGAATCAAAAGACTCTTCTGAGCTCCACAGGACTCAAGAAACTAGGCCCCCACATTCTGCCAGCCATTCCCAAGCTCGCAGAATCCAGGAGAGCCTAGAAGACCAGACAGGCACCTCTGGTAGCAGTGCCTCTGAGTCAGAGGATGAGTGGACCAGGGTCACCCGAACCAAAAAAGCCAACAAGGTCAGGAGGGCCTTGCTCAAGGATCCCCTAAAACAAATAAAAGCCTTCAGGAGCGTCATCACGCCCTATCATAAGAATGCAAAGTATTCGGTTTGGGTGCCCCTTGAGCTATTTGAACAAATGATGGCCACTTTCCATTTGAAGGACAGCCAAAGCTTTATTCAATATGTAAAGTGGACCTTTTCTCCCGAGTACTCCAGCTTCTTTGCGGGGCTGGGGGATCAGAATCATTCCAGATGGTCCACCTATAGGGCGGCCATCCTGAAACATTTTTCTATTCACAGGAATCTTCAGGAGGCTCGCAAGGCAGCCTACAACTTGCAATGTGGGGAAGATCAGGCCCCACAAGAATGTGTTCAAGAGTTAAAACGCACCTTTGCGCCGACCACTAGAAAGGTACGCACTGACAGCAAAGAGTTTGTAAACACTTTCTTCTATGCTCTCCCTAAGTATATCATGACCAGCTAGTGAGGGAATTTCACGAGAAAAGATCACTAGACTGGGTCATTGAACAAGCCACACACATTTATGAGGTGCAAAAGCCAATGGAAAACAAAAATAATCCAAAAAGCCCCAAAACAACCAATACCCCTGCTTCTGCTAAAGTGGCGGAGGTGAAGGTTGCCCCCATTTTGGATTTAGAGATGGGGGGCTAAAAACCTGCCCGCACAGAATCAAAACAACCCCAAACCAAGAAGGCCCTCGGGCCAATCACAAACAAGGAGCAAGGGAGGTAATCGCACAAATGGGATCCCTAACTCCCCTGACTACATCAGCCCACGCTACAAGGGGAATAGAATTAGCCCATCCTGGGTTATGTGTGGACTCCTCCAGGCCACGGGGTGTGGTGGGATCCAACCAGATAGCAGCTAACCTAGGGAACTTCCCTCCTCACTTCCCCCAGGAGGGCAGTAATCCCCCAAATAGCGGACAGAATTTCTTCCCAAGGTACCCGCAAAACTTTAACCCCCAAAACAATCCATCGTTCTTTCCCCACTTTCCTGAGCCCAGACAGCCAAATCCGGAAGAGGGGAGGCCAAGGGTGGAGGGGTACCCAAACTTTCCTAACCCAGGGTATTTTGGGAGAAGGGATAGCTACCCTTCCCAGGGTCAGCCCAGGGGAGACATGAGGACCCCGTACCAGCCAGAGCGGATGTCCCAACTAGAGCGCTAAGTCCAGAACATGGCACAGGATCTGGGTCGCATGCTGAGGGCTCAACAGAACCCTCAGATGAGCATGGTGGTGCAGAATGCCTCAAATCCAGGACCTGTGCTCCAGAGCAATGACAGGGGAAGAACCCCGACAACCCACCGGTTCCCAGGTAGGAGGCACAAAGGGAAGGGGGGTGTAAAGCCTTTGAGGAAGCTTCCTTCCCCACTTGTAAAAAGCCCCTGGAAACCCAGTAACCGGAACAAAAATCTCCTGCCCCCGACAGTCTGCAACCCAAGGAGCAGAGGGGGGGTAGGAGAAATAAAGGGCCCAAAAAGACCCATTTTGAGGAGGAGGTAGAAATATTCCAGTTTGAAGGAGAGGGGTCCTCAGAGGATCCTGGGAAAAGGACCTTCTCCTTCAGAGATGGGGGAACTCCTCCCAAAGAAAAATGGGTCCCAAAGGATCCAAATCCAGACTGGGTAGATGTGGGGACCGAGTTGAATCCGCCCATCATCAAACCCCAGAATCACCAGCACGAAAATCCTCTGGTTCAACCCATCCTGATGACTGCCTCCAGAAAGGCGGGGGCAACCCAGAACCAGGGGAACCCAAAATGTTTCCCATATCTAGCTGTCACCTCCTTCTTTCAGATTCCAAAGACACCAAATTGACTCCTGCCCAAATCACCTTTCTGTCACTGTCCAAAACCAAGAAACTAACCCACCAGTTGTCCAAAAATGTACATTAGCCTTGCCCCCTTGAGGAGAAGGAGGGAAGTTCTATGCCTCGGTCCAAATACAGGGGCAGTGTACAATTTTGGCACTGGTGGACACTGGATTCCAAGCTACCCTTCTGTCAAAAAGGGCCTTTGATCAACTGAATTCGGGAAGGGGGGAGAAATATAAAATTCCTCTCACCCCTCTTCCTGGACAACTTCGACGGGAAGGAAATTCCCGTTGAGGGGACTGCGGATTTGGACATTAAAATTGGATGACACAAGGTGGAGCACCCGGTCATAGTTGTGACTCCAGAGTTCACACCTTGTTTACTGGGAAATGACATCCTGAGTAGGTTGTCACCCCTCATAGATTGTGTAAACAAGATCCTCTGGACCCAGACAAACCGACCAAACAAATTGAAACATAGTGTCAACCATGTTAGGTTAAACGGCACCTGCCACATGGTTGAACAAAAACCTGACCAAATAAAATTTCACTTCCAGAATAATCAAATCCCAGACGTGACAGTAATTGCAGTAGGACAACAAACTGGTGATGGGGAGTCCTCTCTGTTTCTGAAAATCAACCCTCCTTCCAGTCTAAGTTGGCATTCCACACTGGAAGGAAACACTCTGAAATTCTTTACAAATTCACAATCAGAAAATCCCACTCCTATAGTCCAGAAAGATGAAAAAGCCTGGCTGATATTCAGAAAATTGTAGAGTAGTTGTTCATCCCTATTCAGTTAAATGAGGGGAAGGACTCTGTTCTCACCCGAGTGTGTGTGAACAACGGTAAGAGCTTCATCAGCGAGGCCATGTTCCGCAAACTCCCAAAAGATTCAGCCATTCCAACATTTAAACTGTTAGACAAATGGGAAATGGACCTGGAAACACCCAATTCCAAACATCTCCTGCCTAGCAGGAGTATGCTCGGAATTTCCATAGGCAACACGAGCATAGTCCATAATTGTTGGGCCGTGCAAGATGTCCCTGCTGCATTTTACTTAGGCAGTGACATTCTCAATCGCGTTTCCATTAGTTTGGACCTAATAAACTTCAAAGCCTAGTCCAGATTAGCGGGTAATCCCATGGATTTTGATGACCCAGAGAAAGCATTTAGGTCAGCTCAACTGCTGCCTTATCCTGTTGAAATTCAGATTAGAGAGGAAGTCACCATCCCAGAACGGACCTGACAATTCTCACTGGAAGTGAAAGTTAAAAGAGGACAGAAACTGAAAAACTCTGATGCTTATATTCATCTGAATGCTCATTTCCAACAGCAAGGGTTGGGGGTAAACCCAACATCACTAGTCAACATAGAACATGACACCATTCCAATGGAGGTGGATAACAGTGACTTAAAGAGTATCACTCTGACCGCAGGCACCATTATTGGAATGGCGGTTGATGACCGAGATTTTTCCATAGATTTAGGTAATGAACTGTTAGGGCCAATCCCCAAGGACTGTTTTGACAGTGATAGTGACGATGCCTTCCCCACCTGAAGCCACCAGTTCAAATCAGCACTTTGACCAGGGACTTCTCCACCCAGCTGGAGGAGGCCGCTGAGATAGCAAAACCTGAAGTCTTTCCAGGTTTCAGGCAGATGGTTGAAGAGAGAGTCAACCTAGCCGATGCCTGTGAGACTCTGGAGCAAAAGCAACAATCGAAACAAGTTTTCTTAGAATTTCAAGATCTCTTTGCGGTGGACTCAAATGACTGTGGTTGCACCGACATCCACACAACAACAATTCCCACGGACCCTGGCATGACTCCAGTGTTTGTGAAGCAATATCGTTTGCTTCTTGTATCAATGGAGTCCCTTACTGAAATAATTAAGAACCTTGAGTCCCGTGGGATCATTCGTCCAGTCCACAGCACCTTCAATAATCCAGTACTGGGGTTTTTGAAACAACAAACAGGTCCATATGTCCCAATGGCCTCTTCCCTACATTGACCAAGGGCTGGCCCAGATCCAGGGGTCACAGGCATTCGCTGTAATAGACCTGACCAATGGGTACTGGACTGTACCTGTCAGTAGGGAGGACCAATACAAGCTGGCTTTCACCTTCGGGGGGGCAGCAGTACACATGGACCTGGACTCCTTTTGGATACATCAACTCCGGCAATGAATTTAACATTTTTCTAAACAAAGCCATACCCGACCTGGGTGAAAGGGGTAACCTGGCCTATGTAGATGATGTTTTAGTCAAAAGCTCAACTGTGGAGGAACACATAGCGGGGATCCGTTATGTTCTGACACAGTTGAGGGCTGCCGGAGAAAATCTCTCCTTTCAAAAGGCACAGTGGTGCAGGACCCGTGTAAATTTCCTGCGGCATGAGAAAACTCCTCAGGGTCTCTGTCCCCAGGAAAAGAAAGTGGAAGCACTTCAGAAAATAAAAGACCCCACAACTCTGCGGGAACTAAGGAGCCTCCTTGGACTAACTAATTACAGCAGAAAGTTCATTGAGGATTACGCAGAGATCACAAGACCCCTGATTCATCTTTTGAAGGGGGGGTCAAGTGGGAGTGGGGTCCAGAACAAGCAGAGGCAGTAAAACAACTCAAAAGAAGCCTCTCACAAGCGCCTTACCTAGCTTACCCTGTCAAAAACAAGGAGTTCTTCTTAGAGACAGGGTTCTCAAATACATGCTTGACTGCAGTATTTATCAAAAGCATGACAAGGTCAATAAAGTAATCTCCTATGCGAGTAAGACTTTATCCTCTGTGGAGGAAAAATTCAACGATTGTGAGAAGGCACTCCTGGCAATGGTGTGGGCATTGAAGAATTAGTGCCCGTTTATCCAGGGGGAACACATCATAGTGGAGACTCCACACCAGCCTCTGCAATATCTCCAAAGTGACAGAACCCGGGCCGTAAATGTGAGTAATTACCATATTACTTCCTTGATTCTGTCAATACAATGCTTTCCTGTGGAGGTCAGATATGGCCAAAACAAGAAGAGTCCCCTCACGCAAGGTCTGGCTTACTTGCATTATTGTGCCAGAGAAAACTGTCTCGAGGAGGAAAGTCTTAAAATCAAGGACAACATGGAGGCATACCTTAATTCCCCACACAAAGTCTTTGAAGAAGACCAGTGTGAGGGAATGCGCATGGTCTATGTGGATGGATGTTCTTACCATGTTGACAACAACGGGGAGAAGGAGCTTGTGGCCGGCGTAGGGAATGCATGGGTGAATGATGCCCCAGAACCCTCCGCTGGGTACAAAATCAGTCCCCGAAGTAGTCAAGTGGCAGAGTTGATGGCTGTGCATCAAGCCATCCTCACTGCTGTCCAACACCAACTCCACGAACTGGTCATAATCACAGATTCAAATTATGTATGGAACGGGTTCATGGAGCACCTGGTTAACTGGAAAACCAGAGGCATGCTATGTGCTAATAACAAACCATTGAAACATGGGAAATTAATCCAAAATATTGATGATCTGGTCACCTCGAATGGGATGACCATCTGCTGGAAAAAGATTAAGGGTCATTCTAAAGTAGAGGGACCTGGCAAAACTTGAAATGGCCTAGCTGATCAGCTGGCCAAAACCGGAGCCATCCAAGGGGATCTACTTGAGATCGAGTCCCTGTTGGGGGAAATCCAGGTCGCTGCTATAAATAGGTCTCATACAAATTCCTCACAATGAACTCAACTGCACAGTGGAGTAAGGAGACCCCAGATGCTGATTTGATTATGGCTCAAAAAGGGGATCCAATAATTGGTAAGTTTTATCAACACATTGAGGACCCTGGATCTTTCCCCTGACAGATACCGATTACATAGGGAAAGAGGACCTCAGAGTGTTGATGAAATGTCCAAAAATGTTCCGAATCCAAGACGGTTTGTTGGTGAGGAGATCCCTAGCTGGCCATGACCAATGGGTGGTCCCCAACTCATTCGGAAGCCTGATGCTAAGTCACGCCCATTATGCGGCCACAGCCGGTCATTGGGGGTTTCATACGACACTTGAAATCTTAAGAGAGGTTGCATACTGGCCACATATGAGGTAGGACCTCGACCAATACTTGAAGGGGTGTCTTGTGTGTGCACAATTTCAGCCAACATCCCTCACACACCGTGCGCCTCTCCAAAAGAGGGGGATGACACTTCCTTGGTCAGATGTACAAGTCAATTTTATCGGGCCGGTGATTCGCTTCTCTAGGGGGAACAAGTACATGTTGACCGTGACATGCTTGTTCACTAAATGGGTGGAATGTCACCTGGCCCCAAATTGCAAGGCAGAAACAGCAGCTGCCCTGATGATCAACCACATCTTCTCGCGTTTTGGACTACCCCAAAGAATTGAGTCAGACCGAGGAAGTCACTTCACTAGCGAAGTGATGACAATGATGTGGGAGATACTTGGGGTCAAAAGGAAACTACACATTGCTTACCGGCTAACCTCTAGTGGTGAGTGAGAGATACAACAAGAAAATTGTGAGCATATTAAAAAAGTTTGTGGCAGATTCTGGGCCAAGTTGGGACATTCAATTACCTCTTGTCCTGATGGCCATCAGATCTACCCCTTCTTCTGCAACTAAAATGTCACAGTTTGAGCAGATGACTGGACGAAGGATGGTGCTCCCCCAGCATCTGCTCTACAGAACCCAAGAGCAGTCCTTGATAAATGCCTCCACAACTCATGAGTATGTTGAGAATCTGAGAAAACACCTTCAACATGCCTTTGCCTATGCTCAGCGGAATCTCGAAAGATCTGCAGACAGTATGAAGACCCACTATGACCTGAAGACAACTAGAAAAGAATACCAAGTAGGAGACCGGGTCTACTTGTACAATTTCCAAAGGAACCAGGCCAAACAGCACAAATTTCTTCCTAGCTGGTGGGGTTCTTTTGAAATTGTCTACAGAATCTCACCAGTCGCCTACAAAATCTGTATCCCCAAAGGCAGTTTGGGAGAAGGGGAAGATAAGTGGGTCCACATCAACCAGCTGAAGTGTTGCCATCCTAGGCACTCTCTGCAGCAACTAGAGGATTCATCTGGAAACCCAGAGGGGGACATTCCAGCTTCCTAGAAATTTACGACTGTAAAAACCATTCCATCTGTTGCAATCAGTAATAATTATAAGCAGAAAAGATTGTCATTCAGATGTCAAATGTATGCGTCTACCCCACTACATGAATAGTGGTGGGGAAATGTCTACAAATATGCTCTCTTTTGTCATCATAGGACGGAAAACATGGATGCCAATACCAAGGAGGACCACTCAGTGACCGGAAGGAAAGACCCAAGGGGCCCGGGGTATCGCTCCATACTCTCATCCGGAACCGGCGAGGAGAATCTGTCGATCTACCATTGATGGGAGAAGCAGACAAATTTTTTCACTTGGACCAAAGAGAAAAACTGAACATCCCAAATCTCCCGACTTCCCCTTGACGGGCGGTCAAAAGTCAAGTCACGAGGGGGAGCATGTGGGATGTATTAACCCACTTATGCTCTGCCCTGCGACATCACTGTGTGCTGATGGTGCCAGAATCATTAAAATGGCTGCAAAAGACCTATGCGCGCCTAAACCTAAGGAAATTGCGCTCTATAAAGCAAAAAATATGGATGGCAAATCAACCATGCATGTTGTCAGTGGTGGAACGGAGACCACACTTCTGATACATGTCATTGGGCTGCCCAAACAGTAAAGATGGAGACTGCATGAAAAGCAGTGCTTGATGAAAGAAATCCGGAATCTTGTTTTTAAATCTTTTCTTGGTTGCTGGAAATACAAAATGCTGGTGCAAAACAACCACAAACATCCAATCTTCTTGTTGGGTGTCACATATTACTGAATTCAAGAAATCACTGTGAAATTGCAATGTCCTGGAAAGCTGAATTGGTCATCTAAACACCCACGGCAAATGGTGCCTGGTTGTGGGATCTGTCAAAATCTGGGCGCAGTACCAGCGGCGGCCTGAATGACTGTTTCAAAAGCCTGTTTTAAAACTGTAAACTTGTACCATTAAGATCTAATGTCTAAAATCTAAGTAACCTGTCATCAAGAGAAAACTAGGTTGTAACTATTTAAACTTCATGGTTTAGAGTCTGGAATCAGTGTTCTAGATGTTAGTTTTAAAATTGCAAGTTTATTTTAAAGAAAGAAAAATGTAACAAAGTGACATTTAAATTCAGCCTGTCTCCAAGCCAAAATCACAAACAAACTTCCCCAACCGGGCCAGTCAACCCCCTTCTACTCTCTAGACCAGGAACTCACATTCATGTGTTGATTAAGAGGGGCGGAGCACTTGGGCTGCTCTGTGAAAGGCATAATGGACTTCCTCTCAGTCAAGGAGATGCTAATCAGGAAGGATCGTAAAAGGCCTCTGCCAAAGGAAGGGGGCGGAGATTGCTGCGGAACTGCAAGCAGGAGAAGGAGGCGGGGACAGACAACATTTGTTGATTCAAAATGGACCAAAAGCATATTTCTAAAAAGACTGATAATTTACGGTAAACAATTGTAAAATAAATATGTTAACCCGGAACTTCTGAACCTAAATTTATTCTGCACATTTTAAGAGGAGCCAGAACTCTGTGCTAGGTTCTGGGAATGCACAGTGAAAATTCTGGTTTTGTAGCAAATGTATTTATGTCAGAAGCATGAAACTTCACACGCTTATGCCCATATACAATGCACACATGTGTACAAATTTTGGACGAATTAGATATTGTATCCTAGACCAAAAGTGCAAATTCTGTCAAATCCAGACCCAAGACCCTACAGAGATGGGGCTTGCAAGAGTATTTGTTCCATAAAATATGTGATCTATGCATGTTATCTTTTATAAAGATTGCACAAATGTAAATATGTATTATACCCAAAAGTAGATTTTTGGTTCAAAAGGCAAGGGGAGGATGTTCTGAATCATAAAACCACATCATCATGGTGACACCCTGTTTTGTCCTCCAATCAAGGGAGAAAGTGGACTCTAGGCAATAGGGGTGCACTTAGGATAATTCAGCATACACACCCCTTTATCAAATGCATAAATAGAGACATCTGAGGACTTAGAAAGACTCACAGATCCACCCATCATCCCAATCTTGGCGAAGCATCCTGCAGGAGAACTATCCATATTCCAGACTCCAGAAACCTGGCAAGCAGAAAGGCTCATTGCTAGCTGAACCACTTTCAGCTGGGCCTTAACTTCCAGACCCATCCCACAAACCTAAAGGGGAAACAAAAGAAACAGCCAGGCTGTGCTGTACTGCTTGCCTGCCTAATAACTATCTTCAGAACCAGAAGGGCAGATTAAACCCAATACTGTGCTGTGCGATGCTGTGACCAGAGAGCCATTGTAGATCCAGTCCAGTCGTGCTACCGTGCAGACCAGAGCGCCTTGCTGTCCAGTCCGGTGTGCCCAGCAGAATCCTAGAATCCCTGAACTGAATCCCTGATGTTCTGTTCAAATACATATAGTGAGTATCCAGAGTATAGAATTGCATCACTAGCCTATATACTGTCCATAGTAATCCCTATCTAAATCCATCCTATATTATCTTTAGAAACCTGCATTGTTAGAATTATTTTGAAATGCTTGTACTCTCTATCTCACTCCTACTATCTTCCTACTGTAATAATATAGTTAAAATCATCTTTGTTCTGATATATTGCATCTGAAGAAGGCAAGCTTCTCGGCTGGCAGTCGCCATGATCAAGTGACTGAGCTTCCGTGTAGCAATTGCTTCTTCATAGTCTCCCCTAGTGTAAAGAAACCCTGTTTGCCTTTTAAAAGCGCATCCTTGTTTTCCCATTTGCCTCTATCTGAAAAAAACGACCTCCACGAAAACGTCCATAACCATTTTCATGCTAGAAACGACATTTAAGTGCCTGCTTGTAGCTAATATCCTAAGCTTTCTATAGAACCCAAAACCGCATCCCAAATCCTTATAGTTCTCCTGCGATCGCAATTACCGCATGCGGAAAAGTTTGCAGCAAATTTTCATTTTGGCAAATCTATAATGTATAAAATAGCTTTTCATTGCACCCAACCTCAAATTTCAGTTTTCCCATTGCTTACTACTCTCACGTCATTGCTAGTGTTTGTCCACAACCATATAAAGTGGCTGCCATTAGAATTCCAACAATTTCTGTGATTTAGCACATTTTTTGTGTTTTTGCCTATTCCATTCAAAGCCAACTTTAAAACCATTTTGACAGTTTGCCAATTATTCCTGTTTCTCTCTTGTGTTGCTGGGGGGTAATTGGGATTGACATTTGTTTGAATTCTGCATTCCTGATACCTGTTCTCTCTCCCCCTAAATCTCTATACTGCATATTGGGGGGCTGAGGGGTGTGCAGGGGGAAATAGTAACCACACTGCTATTTGATTTGAATATACGCCCAAAAGTATTATTGCTGTGCTGCATTATTTGGGCGCATCTATACTCTGTGTGATTAAAGAGATTGCTTAGTGTGACATCACCCCATTGGTGATTATTGTATCCCCATTAAAAATAGTGTGATTATATTGTGAATATATAAATAAATATTTTAACTTTGCAAACCAGCCTGATTCCTGATTCAGTGTGACCGGGGGGGTGGGATCCAAGAGAGGGGCGTGATATAAGTGGTACATCGTTCAGAATAAAAGAACTTATAGACACAAATAATTAAATAAGGATTTCAGTTGTGCATTACACGCTAGGCATTGACTTAGGTGAAGTGCCGGATTGAAATCACTTACAGATTGGGGGCTCGTCGGGGATCCTGAATTTGACATACCACTTGTGACAGTCTAATACAGAGTGCTAACTGACGGGGTACATAAACCCTGTTGGGCTACCACACTGTGATACTCTGTGAGAAGCACCCTTCAATCGAAACACCCCAAGGAAATTGGCCTATTTTGCAAAAATAAAATAACTCCTGTAAGTCAGAAAGGAAATTAATATTACCGGAATGGCGACCCTAGTAGAAATTAATATGGTAAGAGAACACCTACTGCACAAATTATTTGTCAGGGGTGAATGGACAGAACAGAATCAGAATGTTTGGTTGCAGGAAATTAAAGAACAGGCCACTGCCACAGGAGTAGACACCTGACAGAATCAAGGTCCATTACACATGGCACTGAGTGAATTGTACATGGCCCCTAAGGTAAAAGAAGAGCAAAGTAAAATTGCCAAAATAGCGGCACATCTGTACCTCCATATTGGAGCAATACAGGAGAAATATGCCGAAAACCTTGATCTGGCAAATAGGCATGTACAATCACTAGAAAAGCCCAAATTGATTTGGACTCTGCAGAGCAAAGGCTATAAAAGAGCTTAGAATCAGAAAATGAAACCAGGCAGTACCTGATCAAAATAAAAGGAGATCTGGATATCCTGCAGCAGGAGAAGGTAGAGCAGAATACCGAAGTACTGGCGCTGCAGAATTAGTGCCAAGAAAGTTTGGACTCCCTACTACGGAGCCAACAAAAGCTGGAGCAGCAAATGAACTACAATAGAGTATGTGCAGAGCAGATTGTCACCCTGCAAAACCGCCTAGACCAAGTTAAAGAAGAAAATAATACATTAATTCTCAAAGACCTTGACACCCAGTCAGAATTTGATGAAGAGTGCCAGAAAGCTGGTGCAATTCAAAAACAAAGGTACGACCTGGCTGCACAGAGGGGTACTCTCTTTCAGGAAAGGGACACCTTAGGCCAGGAGATCAGTTATTTAAAAGCTCAAATGGAAGAAAATCACCAGGCCCTTCAGGGACTGGGTGAACTCCAAAAAGACCACGGAAAACTGTTAGAGCACGCCAGAAAAATGGAAGATGCTCTAGCCAAGAAGGACCAGGCCAGTAAGGACAGGACTCAGGAGGTAACCCTCCTGCAGCAAAAATTGGCCCAATTTTCGAAACTTACCCAGGAAGCACAGAGAGACACTGAGGCTCTCTGTGAGAAAAATGACAGTCTCCACAGACAGGTAGCTATGCAGGAACAACTCATAGAGACTAGTAAGGCCTTGATAGAAGAGCAAAAGGGCCAAATTCTTGCATGGCAACAGGGAGTAGGGCCTGAGAGAGATGAGGTCCGCTGGGAAAGGGAAACACCTGAGCATAACCTCAGGAACCCTGGTACCAGAGACTTTCATCTCTTCAACTCCATGGACTCTGCCACCCCCATGTCCACTGGTGCACATGAGCCAAGTGCCACGGAGATGGCAGACTTCAACCCAATGAGAAATATGGGGCTCATAGATCAGCACCTCCCATGAATGGATGTGCGGGCATCTGTGTATGGGTTCCCAAGTGCTAGGGCCATCTTCTCTGATCAGGGAGACTCCAATGAGGGGAGGGTCAGAAAGATGGATCCTCAAAAATATAATTTCCCCAGAGAACAGATGGTAAAATTTAGTGGGGACTCCATGAGAGTAGGTCCACTAAGGGCATCTTGAAAACCTCTTCCCAGCTAGGACAGTGGGGGTGGGAGGTACTGGGCCAATCCTGGGAGCAAGGAAGAATCAAAAGACTCTTCTGAGCTCCACAGGACTCAAGAAACTAGGCCCCCACATTCTGCCAGCCATTCCCAAGCTCGCAAAATCCAGGAGAGCCTAGAAGACCAGACAGGCACCTCTGGTAGCAGTGCCTCTGAGTCAGAGGATGAATGGACCAGGGTCACCCGAACCAAAAAAGCCAACAAGGTCAGGAGGGCCTTGCTCAAGGATCCCCTAAAACAAATAAAAGCCTTCAGGAGCGTCATCACGCCCTATCATAAGAATGCAAAGTATTCGGTTTGGGTGCCCCTTGAGCTATTTGAACAAATGATGGCCACTTTCCATTTGAAGGACAGCCAAAGCTTTATTCAATATGTAAAGTGGACCTTTTCTCCCGAGTACTCCAGCTTCTTTGCGGGGCTGGGGGATCAGAATCATTCCAGATGGTCCACCTATAGGGCGGCCATCCTGAAACATTTTTCTATTCACAGGAATCTTCAGGAGGCTCGCAAGGCAGCCTACAACTTGCAATGTGGGGAAGATCAGGCCCCACAAGAATGTGTTCAAGAGTTAAAACGCACCTTTGCGCCGACCACTAGAAAGGTACGCACTGACAGCAAAGAGTTTGTAAACACTTTCTTCTATGCTCTCCCTAAGTATATCATGACCAGCTAGTGAGGGAATTTCACGAGAAAAGATCACTAGACTGGGTCATTGAACAAGCCACACACATTTATGAGGTGCAAAAGCCAATGGAAAACAAAAATAATCCAAAAAGCCCCAAAACAACCAATACCCCTGCTTCTGCTAAAGTGGCAGAGGTGAAGGTTGCCCCCATTTTGGATTTAGAGATGGGGGGCTAAAAACCTGCCCGCACAGAATCAAAACAACCCCAAACCCAGAAGGCCCTCGGGCCAATCACAAACAAGGAGCAAGGGAGGTAATCGCACAAATGGGATCCCTAACTCCCCTGACTACATCAGCCCACGCTACAAGGGGAATAGAATTAGCCCATCCTGGGTTATGTGTGGACTCCTCCAGCCCAAGGGGTGTGGGGGGATCCAACCAGATAGCAGCTAACCTAGGGAACTTCCCTCCTCACTTCCCCCAGGAGGGCAGTAATCCCCCAAATAGCGGACAGAATTTCTTCCCAAGGTACCCGCAAAACTTTAACCCCCAAAACAATCCATCGTTCTTTCCCCACTTTCCTGAGCCCAGACAGCCAAATCCGGAAGAGGGGAGGCCAAGGGTGGAGGGGTACCCAAACTTTCCTAACCCAGGGTATTTTGGGAGAAGGGATAGCTACCCTTCCCAGGGTCAGCCCAGGGGAGACATGAGGACCCCGTACCAGCCAGAGCGGATGTCCCAACTAGAGCGCTAAGTCCAGAACATGGCACAGGATCTGGGTCGCATGCTCAGGGCTCAACAGAACCCTCAGATGAGCATGGTGGTGCAGAATGCCTCAAATCCAGGACCTGTGCTCCAGAGCAATGACAGGGGAAGAACCCCGACAACCCACCGGTTCCCAGGTAGGAGGCACAAAGGGAAGGGGGGTGTAAAGCCTTTGAGGAAGCTTCCTTCCCCACTTGTAAAAAGCCCCTGGAAACCCAGTAACCGGAACAAAAATCTCCTGCCCCCGACAGTCTGCAACCCAAGGAGCAGAGGGGGGGTAGGAGAAATAAAGGGCCCAAAAAGACCCATTTTGAGGAGGAGGTAGAAATATTCCAGTTTGAAGGAGAGGGGTCCTCAGAGGATCCTGGGAAAAGGACCTTCTCCTTCAGAGATGGGGGAACTCCTCCCAAAGAAAAATGGGTCCCAAAGGATCCAAATCCAGACTGGGTAGATGTGGGGACCGAGTTGAATCCGCCCATCATCAAACCCCAGAATCACCAGCACGAAAATCCTCTGGTTCAACCCATCCTGATGACTGCCTCCAGAAAGGCGGGGGCAACCCAGAACCAGGGGAACCTGAAATGTTTCCCATATCTAGCTGTCACCTCCTTCTTTCAGATTCCAAAGACACCAAATAGACTCCTGCCCAAATCACCTTTCTGTCAGTGTCCAAAACCAAGAAACTAACCCACCAGTTGTCCAAAAATGTACATTAGCCTTGCCCCCTTGAGGAGAAGGAGGGAAGTTCTATGCCTCGGTCCAAATACAGGGGCAGTGTACAATTTTGGCACTGGTGGACACTGGATCCCAAGCTACCCTTCTGTCAAAAAGGGCCTTTGATCAACTGAATTCGGGAAGGGGGGAGAAATATAAAATTCCTCTCACCCCTCTTCCTGGACAACTTCGACGGGAAGGAAATTCCCGTTGAGGGGACTGCAGATTTGGACATTAAAATTGGATGACACAAGGTGGAGCACCCGGTCATAGTTGTGACTCCAGAGTTCACACCTTGTTTACTGGGAAATGACATCCTGAGTAGGTTGTCACCCCTCATAGATTGTGTAAACAAGATCCTCTGGACCCAGACAAACCGACCAAACAAATTGAAACATAGTGTCAACCATGTTAGGTTAAACGGCACCTGCCACATGGTTGAACAAAAACCACCAAATAAAATTTCACTTCCAGAATAATCAAATCCCAGACGTGACAGTAATTGCAGTAGGACAACAAACTGGTGATGGGGAGTCCTCTCTGTTTCTGAAAATCAACCCTCCTTCCAGTCTAAGTTGGCATTCCACACTGGAAGGAAACACTCTGAAATTCTTTACAAATTCACAATCAGAAAATCCCACTCCTATAGTCCAGAAAGATGAAAAAGCCTGGCTGATATTCAGAAAATTGTAGAGTAGTTGTTCATCCCTATTCAGTTAAATGAGGGGAAGGACTCTGTTCTCACCCGAGTGTGTGTGAACAACGGTAAGAGCTTCATCAGCGAGGCCATGTTCCGCAAACTCCCAAAAGATTCAGCCATTCCAACATTTAAACTGTTAGACAAATGGGAAATGGACCTGGAAACACCCAATTCCAAACATCTCCTGCCTAGCAGGAGTATGCTCGGAATTTCCATAGGCAACACGAGCATAGTCCATAATTGTTGGGCCATGCAAGATGTCCCTGCTGCATTTTACTTAGGCAGTGACATTCTCAATCGCGTTTCCATTAGTTTGGACCTAATAAACTTCAAAGCCTAGTCCAGATTAGCGGGTAATCCCATGGATTTTGATGACCCAGAGAAAGCATTTAGGTCAGCTCAACTGCTGCCTTATCCAGTTGAAATTCAGATTAGAGAGGAAGTCACCATCCCAGAACGGACCTGACAATTCTCACTGGAAGTGAAAGTTAAAAGAGGACAGAAACTGAAAAACTCTGACGCTTATATTCATCTGAATGCTCATTTCCAACAGCAAGGGTTGGGGGTAAACCCAACATCACTAGTCAACATAGAACATGACACCATTCCAATGGAGGTGGATAACAGTGACTTAAAGAGTATCACTCTGACCGCAGGCACCATTATTGGAATGGCGGTTGATGACCGAGATTTTTCCATAGATTTAGGTAATGAACTGTTAGGGCCAATCCCCAAGGACTGTTTTGACAGTGATAGTGACGATGCCTTCCCCACCTGAAGCCACCAGTTCAAATCAGCACTTTGACCAGGGACTTCTCCACCCAGCTGGAGGAGGCCGCTGAGATAGCAAAACCTGAAGTCTTTCCAGGTTTCAGGCAGATGGTTGAAGAGAGAGTCAACCTAGCCGATGCCTGTGAGACTCTGGAGCAAAAGCAACAATCGAAACAAGTTTTCTTAGAATTTCAAGATCTCTTTGCGGTGGACTCAAATGACTGTGGTTGCACCGACATCCACACAACAACAATTCCCACGGACCCTGGCATGACTCCAGTGTTTGTGAAGCAATATCGTTTGCTTCTTGTATCAATGGAGTCCCTTACTGAAATAATTAAGAACCTTGAGTCCCGTGGGATCATTCGTCCAGTCCACAGCACCTTCAATAATCCAGTACTGGGGTTTTTGAAACAACAAACAGGTCCATATGTCCCAATGGCCTCTTCCCTACATTGACCAAGGGCTGGCCCAGATCCAGGGGTCACAGGCATTCGCTGTAATAGACCTGACCAATGGGTACTGGACTGTACCTGTCAGTAGGGAGGACCAATACAAGCTGGCTTTCACCTTCGGGGGGGCAGCAGTACACATGGACCCGGACTCCTTTTGGATACATCAACTCCGGCAATGAATTTAACATTTTTCTAAACAAAGCCATACCCGACCTGGGTGAAAGGGGTAACCTGGCCTATGTAGATGATGTTTTAGTCAAAAGCTCAACTGTGGAGGAACACATAGCGGGGATCCGTTATGTTCTGACACAGTTGAGGGCTGCCGGAGAAAATCTCTCCTTTCAAAAGGCACAGTGGTGCAGGACCCGTGTAAATTTCCTGCGGCATGAGAAAACTCCTCAGGGTCTCTGTCCCCAGGAAAAGAAACTGGAAGCACTTCAGAAAATAAAAGACCCCACAACTCTGCGGGAACTAAGGAGCCTCCTTGGACTAACTAATTACAGCAGAAAGTTCATTGAGGATTACGCAGAGATCACAAGACCCCTGATTCATCTTTTGAAGGGGGGGTCAAGTGGGAGTGGGGTCCAGAACAAGCAGAGGCAGTAAAACAACTCAAAAGAAGCCTCTCACAAGCGCCTTACCTAGCTTACCCTGTCAAAAACAAGGAGTTCTTCTTAGAGACAGGGTTCTCAAATACATGCTTGACTGCAGTATTTATCAAAAGCATGACAAGGTCAATAAAGTAATCTCCTATGCGAGTAAGACTTTATCCTCTGTGGAGGAAAAATTCAACGATTGTGAGAAGGCACTCCTGGCAATGGTGTGGGCATTGAAGAATTAGTGCCCGTTTATCCAGGGGGAACACATCATAGTGGAGACTCCACACCAGCCTCTGCAATATCTCCAAAGTGACAGAACCCGGGCCGTAAATGTGAGTAATTACCAAATTACTTCCTTGATTCTGTCAATACAAGGCTTTCCTGTGGAGGTCAGATATGGCCAAAACAAGAAGAGTCCCCTCACGCAAGGTCTGGCTTACTTGCATTATTGTGCCAGAGAAAACTGTCTCGAGGAGGAAAGTCTTAAAATCAAGGACAACATGGAGGCATACCTTAATTCCCCACACAAAGTCTTTGAAGAAGACCAGTGTGAGGGAATGCGCATGGTCTATGTGGATGGATGTTCTTACCATGTTGACAACAACGGGGAGAAGGAGCTTGTGGCCGGCGTAGGGAATGCATGGGTGAATGATGCCCCAGAACCCTCCGCTGGGTACAAAATCAGTCCCCGAAGTAGTCAAGTGGCAGAGTTGATGGCTGTGCATCAAGCCATCCTCACTGCTGTCCAACACCAACTCCACGAACTGGTCATAATCACAGATTCAAATTATGTACGGAACGGGTTCATGGAGCACCTGGTTAACTGGAAAACCAGAGGCATGCTATGTGCTAATAACAAACCATTGAAACATGGGAAATTAATCCAAAATATTGATGATCTGGTCACCTCGAATGGGATGACCATCTGCTGGAAAAAGATTAAGGGTCATTCTAAAGTAGAGGGACCTGGCAAAACTTGAAATGGCCTAGCTGATCAGCTGGCCAAAACCGGAGCCATCCAAGGGGATCTACTTGAGATCGAGTCCCTGTTGGGGGAAATCCAGGTCGCTGCTATAAATAGGTCTCATACAAATTCCTCACAATGAACTCAACTGCACAGTGGAGTAAGGAGACCCCAGATGCTGATTTGATTATGGCTCAAAAAGGGGATCCAATAATTGGTAAGTTTTATCAACACATTGAGGACCCTGAGAACTTTCCCCTGACAGATACCGATTACATAGGGAAAGAGGACCTCAGAGTGTTGATGAAATGTCCAAAAATGTTCCGAATCCAAGACGGTTTGTTGGTGAGGAGATCCCTAGCTGGCCATGACCAATGGGTGGTCCCCAACTCATTCGGAAGCCTGATGCTAAGTCACGCCCATGATGCGGCCACAGCCGGTCATTGGGGGTTTCATACGACACTTGAAATCTTAAGAGAGGTTGCATACTGGCCACATATGAGGTAGGACCTCGACCAATACTTGAAGGGGTGTCTTGTGTGTGCACAATTTCAGCCAACATCCCTCACACACCGTGCGCCTCTCCAAAAGAGGGGGATGACACTGCCTTGGTCAGATGTACAAGTCAATTTTATCGGGCCGGTGATTCGCTTCTCTAGGGGGAACAAGTACATGTTGACCGTGACATGCTTGTTCACTAAATGGGTGGAATGTCACCTGGCCCCAAATTGCAAGGCAGAAACAGCAGCTGCCCTGATGATCAACCACATCTTCTCGCGTTTTGGACTACCCCAAAGAATTGAGTCAGACCGAGGAAGTCACTTCACTAGCGAAGTGATGACAATGATGTGGGAGATACTTGGGGTCAAAAGGAAACTACACATTGCTTACCGGCTAACCTCTAGTGGTGAGTGAGAGATACAACAAGAAAATTGTGAGCATATTAAAAAAGTTTGTGGCAGATTCTGGGCCAAGTTGGGACATTCAATTACCTCTTGTCCTGATGGCCATCAGATCTACCCCTTCTTCTGCAACTAAAATGTCACAGTTTGAGCAGATGACTGGACGAAGGATGGTGCTCCCCCAGCATCTGCTCTACAGAACCCAAGAGCAGTCCTTGATAAATGCCTCCACAACTCATGAGTATGTTGAGAATCTGAGAAAACACCTTCAACATGCTTTTGCCTATGCTCAGCGGAATCTCGAAAGATCTGCAGACAGTATGAAGACCCACTATGACCTGAAGACAACTAGAAAAGAATACCAAGTAGGAGACCGGGTCTACTTGTACAATTTCCAAAGGAACCAGGCCAAACAGCGCAAATTTCTTCCTAGCTGGTGGGGTTCTTTTGAAATTGTCTACAGAATCTCACCAGTCGCCTTCAAAATCTGTATCCCCAAAGGCAGTTTGGGAGAAGGGGAAGATAAGTGGGTCCACATCAACCAGCTGAAGTGTTGCCATCCTAGGCACTCTCTGCAGCAACTAGAGGATTCATCTGGAAACCCAGAGGGGGACATTCCAGCTTCCTAGAAATTTACGACTGTAAAAACCATTCCATCTGTTGCAATCAGTAATAATTATAAGCAGGAAAGATTGTCATTCAGATGTCAAATGTATGCGTCTACCCCACTACATGAATAGTGGTGGGGAAATGTCTACAAATATGCTCTCTTTTGTCATCATAGGACAGAAAACATGGATGCCAATACCAAGGAGGACCACTCAGTGACCGGAAGGAAAGACCCAAGGGGCCCGGGGTATCGCTCCATACTCTCATCCGGAACCGGCGAGGAGAATCTGTCGATCTACCATTGATGGGAGAAGCAGACGAATTTTTTCACTTGGACCAAAGAGAAAAACTGAACATCCCAAATCTCCCGACTTCCCCTTGACGGGCGGTCAAAAGTCAAGTCACGAGGGGGAGCATGTGGGATGTATTAACCCACTTATGCTCTGCCCTGCGACATCACTGTGTGCTGATGGTGCCAGAATCATTAAAATGGCTGCAAAAGACCTATGCGCGCCTAAACCTAAGGAAATTGCGCTCTATAAAGCAAAAAATATGGATGGCAAATCAACCATGCATGTTGTCAGTGGTGGAACGGAGACCACACTTCTGATACATGTCATTGGGCTGCCCAAACAGTAAAGATGGAGACTGCATGAAAAGCAGTGCTTGATGAAAGAAATCCGGAATCTTGTTTTTAAATCTTTTCTTGGTTGCTGGAAATACAAAATGCTGGTGCAAAACAACCACAAACATCCAATCTTCTTGTTGGGTATCACATATTACTGAATTCAAGAAATCACTGTGAAATTGCAATGTCCTGGAAAGCTGAATTGGTCATCTAAACACCCACGGCAAATGGTGCCTGGTTGTGGGATCTGTCAAAATCTGGGCGCAGTACCAGCGGCGGCCTGAATGACTGTTTCAAAAGCCTGTTTTAAAACTGTAAACTTGTACCATTAAGATCTAATGTCTAAAATCTAAGTAACCTGTCATCAAGAGAAAACTAGGTTGTAACTATTTAAACTTCATGGTTTAGAGTCTGGAATCAGTGTTCTAGATGTTAGTTTTAAAATTGCAAGTTTATTTTAAACAAAGAAAAATGTAACAAAGTGACATTTAAATTCAGCCTGTCTCCAAGCCAAAATCACAAACAAACTTCCCCAACCGGGCCAGTCAACCCCCTTCTACTCTCTAGACCAGGAACTCACATTCATGTGTTGATTAAGTGGGGCGGAGCACTTGGGCTGCTCTGTGAAAGGCATAATGGACTTCCTCTCAGTCAAGGAGATGCTAATCAGGAAGGATCGTAAAAGGCCTCTGCCAGAGGAAGGGGGCGGAGATTGCTGCGGAACTGCAAGCAGGAGAAGGAGGCGGGGACAGACAACATTTGTTGATTCAAAATGGACCAAAAGCATATTTCTAAAAAGACTGATAATTTACGGTAAACAATTGTAAAATAAATATGTTAACCCGGGACTTCTGAACCTAAATTTATTCTGCACATTTTAAGAGGAGCCAGAACTCTGTGCTAGGTTCTGGGAATGCACAGTGAAAATTCTGGTTTTGTAGCAAATGTATTTATGTCAGAAGCATGAAACTTCACACGCTTATGCCCATATACAATGCACACATGTGTACAAATTTTGGTCGAATTAGATATTGTATCCTAGACCAAAAGTGCAAATTCTGTCAAATCCAGACCCAAGACCCTACAGAGATGGGGCTTGCAAGAGTATTTGTTCCATAAAATATGTGATCTATGCATGTTATCTTTTATAAAGATTGCACAAATGTAAATATGTATTATACCCAAAAGTAGATTTTTGGTTCAAAAGGCAAGGGGAGGATGTTCTGAATCATAAAACCACATCATCATGGTGACACCCTGTTTTGTCCTCCAATCAAGGGAGAAAGTGGACTCTAGGCAATAGGGGTGCACTTAGGATAATTCAGCATACACACCCCTTTATCAAATGCATAAATAGAGACATCTGAGGACTTAGAAAGACTCACAGATCCACCCATCATCCCAATCTTGGCGAAGCATCCTGCAGGAGAACTATCCATATTCCAGACTCCAGAAACCTGGCAAGCAGAAAGGCTCATTGCTAGCTGAACCACTTTCAGCTGGGCCTTAACTTCCAGACCCATCCCACAAACCTAAAGGGGAAACAAAAGAAACAGCCAGGCTGTGCTGTACTGCTTGCCTGCCTAATAACTATCTTCAGAACCAGAAGGGCAGATTAAACCCAATACTGTGCTGTGCGATGCTGTGACCAGAGAGCCATTGTAGATCCAGTCCAGTCGTGCTACCGTGCAGACCAGAGCGCCTTGCTGTCCAGTCCGGTGTGCCCAGCAGAATCCTAGAATCCCTGAACTGAATCCCTGATGTTCTGTTCAAATACATATAGTGAGTATCCAGAGTATAGAATTGCATCACTAGCCTATATACTGTCCATAGTAATCCCTATCTAAATCCATCCTATATTATCTTTAGAAACCTGCATTGTTAGAATTATTTTGAAATGCTTGTACTCTCTATCTCACTCCTACTATCTTCCTACTGTAATAATATAGTTAAAATCATCTTTGTTCTGATATATTGCATCTGAAGAAGGCAAGCTTCTCGGCTGGCAGTCGCCATGATCAAGTGACTGAGCTTCCGTGTAGCAATTGCTTCTTCATAGTCTCCCCTAGTGTAAAGAAACCCTGTTTGCCTTTTAAAAGCGCATCCTTGTTTTCCCATTTGCCTCTATCTGAAAAAAACGACCTCCACGAAAACGTCCATAACCATTTTCATGCTAGAAACGACATTTAAGTGCCTGCTTGTAGCTAATATCCTAAGCTTTCTATAGAACCCAAAACCGCATCCCAAATCCTTATAGTTCTCCTGCGATCGCAATTACCGCATGCGGAAAAGTTTGCAGCAAATTTTCATTTTGGCAAATCTATAATGTATAAAATAGCTTTTCATTGCACCCAACCTCAAATTTCAGTTTTCCCATTGCTTACTACTCTCACGTCATTGCTAGTGTTTGTCCACAACCATATAAAGTGGCTGCCATTAGAATTCCAACAATTTCTGTGATTTAGCACATTTTTTGTGTTTTTGCCTATTCCATTCAAAGCCAACTTTAAAACCATTTTGACAGTTTGCCAATTATTCCTGTTTCTCTCTTGTGTTGCTGGGGGGTAATTGGGATTGACATTTGTTTGAATTCTGCATTCCTGATACCTGTTCTCTCTCCCCCTAAATCTCTATACTGCATATTGGGGGGCTGAGGGGTGTGCAGGGGGAAATAGTAACCACACTGCTATTTGATTTGAATATACGCCCAAAAGTATTATTGCTGTGCTGCATTATTTGGGCGCATCTATACTCTGTGTGATTAAAGAGATTGCTTAGTGTGACATCACCCCATTGGTGATTATTGTATCCCCATTAAAAATAGTGTGATTATATTGTGAATATATAAATAAATATTTTAACTTTGCAAACCAGCCTGATTCCTGATTCAGTGTGACCGGGGGGGTGGGATCCAAGAGAGGGGCGTGATATAAGTGGTACATCGTTCAGAATAAAAGAACTTATAGACACAAATATTTAAATAAGGATTTCAGTTGTGCATTACACGCTAGGCATTGACTTAGGTGAAGTGCCGGATTGAAATCACTTACAGATTGGGGGCTCGTCGGGGATCCTGAATTTGACATACCACTTGTGACAGTCTAATACAGAGTGCTAACTGACGGGGTACATAAACCCTGTTGGGCTACCACACTGTGATACTCTGTGAGAAGCACCCTTCAATCGAAACACCCCAAGGAAATTGGCCTATTTTGCAAAAATAAAATAACTCCTGTAAGTCAGAAAGGAAATTAATATTACCGGAATGGCGACCCTAGTAGAAATTAATATGGTAAGAGAACACCTACTGCACAAATTATTTGTCAGGGGTGAATGGACAGAACAGAATCAGAATGTTTGGTTGCAGGAAATTAAAGAACAGGCCACTGCCACAGGAGTAGACACCTGACAGAATCAAGGTCCATTACACATGGCACTGAGTGAATTGTACATGGCCCCTAAGGTAAAAGAAGAGCAAAGTAAAATTGCCAAAATAGCGGCACATCTGTACCTCCATATTGGAGCAATACAGGAGAAATATGCCGAAAACCTTGATCTGGCAAATAGGCATGTACAATCACTAGAAAAGCCCAAATTGATTTGGACTCTGCAGAGCAAAGGCTATAAAAGAGCTTAGAATCAGAAAATGAAACCAGGCAGTACCTGATCAAAATAAAAGGAGATCTGGATATCCTGCAGCAGGAGAAGGTAGAGCAGAATACCGAAGTACTGGCGCTGCAGAATTAGTGCCAAGAAAGTTTGGACTCCCTACTACGGAGCCAACAAAAGCTGGAGCAGCAAATGAACTACAATAGAGTATGTGCAGAGCAGATTGTCACCCTGCAAAACCGCCTAGACCAAGTTAAAGAAGAAAATAATACATTAATTCTCAAAGACCTTGACACCCAGTCAGAATTTGATGAAGAGTGCCAGAAAGCTGGTGCAATTCAAAAACAAAGGTACGACCTGGCTGCACAGAGGGGTACTCTCTTTCAGGAAAGGGACACCTTAGGCCAGGAGATCAGTTATTTAAAAGCTCAAATGGAAGAAAATCACCAGGCCCTTCAGGGACTGGGTGAACTCCAAAAAGACCACGGAAAACTGTTAGAGCACGCCAGAAAAATGGAAGATGCTCTAGCCAAGAAGGACCAGGCCAGTAAGGACAGGACTCAGGAGGTAACCCTCCTGCAGCAAAAATTGGCCCAATTTTCGAAACTTACCCAGGAAGCACAGAGAGACACTGAGGCTCTCTGTGAGAAAAATGACAGTCTCCACAGACAGGTAGCTATGCAGGAACAACTCATAGAGACTAGTAAGGCCTTGATAGAAGAGCAAAAGGGCCAAATTCTTGCATGGCAACAGGGAGTAGGGCCTGAGAGAGATGAGGTCCGCTGGGAAAGGGAAACACCTGAGCATAACCTCAGGAACCCTGGTACCAGAGACTTTCATCTCTTCAACTCCATGGACTCTGCCACCCCCATGTCCACTGGTGCACATGAGCCAAGTGCCACGGAGATGGCAGACTTCAACCCAATGAGAAATATGGGGCTCATAGATCAGCACCTCCCATGAATGGATGTGCGGGCATCTGTGTATGGGTTCCCAAGTGCTAGGGCCATCTTCTCTGATCAGGGAGACTCCAATGAGGGGAGGGTCAGAAAGATGGATCCTCAAAAATATAATTTCCCCAGAGAACAGATGGTAAAATTTAGTGGGGACTCCATGAGAGTAGGTCCACTAAGGGCATCTGGAAAACCTCTTCCCAGCTAGGACAGTGGGGGTGGGAGGTACTGGGCCAATCCTGGGAGCAAGGAAGAATCAAAAGACTCTTCTGAGCTCCACAGGACTCAAGAAACTAGGCCCCCACATTCTGCCAGCCATTCCCAAGCTCGCAAAATCCAGGAGAGCCTAGAAGACCAGACAGGCACCTCTGGTAGCAGTGCCTCTGAGTCAGAGGATGAATGGACCAGGGTCACCCGAACCAAAAAAGCCAACAAGGTCAGGAGGGCCTTGCTCAAGGATCCCCTAAAACAAATAAAAGCCTTCAGGAGCGTCATCACGCCCTATCATAAGAATGCAAAGTATTCGGTTTGGGTGCCCCTTGAGCTATTTGAACAAATGATGGCCACTTTCCATTTGAAGGACAGCCAAAGCTTTATTCAATATGTAAAGTGGACCTTTTCTCCCGAGTACTCCAGCTTCTTTGCGGGGCTGGGGGATCAGAATCATTCCAGATGGTCCACCTATAGGGCGGCCATCCTGAAACATTTTTCTATTCACAGGAATCTTCAGGAGGCTCGCAAGGCAGCCTACAACTTGCAATGTGGGGAAGATCAGGCCCCACAAGAATGTGTTCAAGAGTTAAAACGCACCTTTGCGCCGACCACTAGAAAGGTACGCACTGACAGCAAAGAGTTTGTAAACACTTTCTTCTATGCTCTCCCTAAGTATATCATGACCAGCTAGTGAGGGAATTTCACGAGAAAAGATCACTAGACTGGGTCATTGAACAAGCCACACACATTTATGAGGTGCAAAAGCCAATGGAAAACAAAAATAATCCAAAAAGCCCCAAAACAACCAATACCCCTGCTTCTGCTAAAGTGGCGGAGGTGAAGGTTGCCCCCATTTTGGATTTAGAGATGGGGGGCTAAAAACCTGCCCGCACAGAATCAAAACAACCCCAAACCCAGAAGGCCCTCGGGCCAATCACAAACAAGGAGCAAGGGAGGTAATCGCACAAATGGGATCCCTAACTCCCCTGACTACATCAGCCCACGCTACAAGGGGAATAGAATTAGCCCATCCTGGGTTATGTGTGGACTCCTCCAGCCCAAGGGGTGTGGGGGGATCCAACCAGATAGCAGCTAACCTAGGGAACTTCCCTCCTCACTTCCCCCAGGAGGGCAGTAATCCCCCAAATAGCGGACAGAATTTCTTCCCAAGGTACCCGCAAAACTTTAACCCCCAAAACAATCCATCGTTCTTTCCCCACTTTCCTGAGCCCAGACAGCCAAATCCGGAAGAGGGGAGGCCAAGGGTGGAGGGGTACCCAAACTTTCCTAACCCAGGGTATTTTGGGAGAAGGGATAGCTACCCTTCCCAGGGTCAGCCCAGGGGAGACATGAGGACCCCGTACCAGCCAGAGCGGATGTCCCAACTAGAGCGCTAAGTCCAGAACATGGCACAGGATCTGGGTCGCATGCTCAGGGCTCAACAGAACCCTCAGATGAGCATGGTGGTGCAGAATGCCTCAAATCCAGGACCTGTGCTCCAGAGCAATGACAGGGGAAGAACCCCGACAACCCACCGGTTCCCAGGTAGGAGGCACAAAGGGAAGGGGGGTGTAAAGCCTTTGAGGAAGCTTCCTTCCCCACTTGTAAAAAGCCCCTGGAAACCCAGTAACCGGAACAAAAATCTCCTGCCCCCGACAGTCTGCAACCCAAGGAGCAGAGGGGGGGTAGGAGAAATAAAGGGCCCAAAAAGACCCATTTTGAGGAGGAGGTAGAAATATTCCAGTTTGAAGGAGAGGGGTCCTCAGAGGATCCTGGGAAAAGGACCTTCTCCTTCAGAGATGGGGGAACTCCTCCCAAAGAAAAATGGGTCCCAAAGGATCCAAATCCAGACTGGGTAGATGTGGGGACCGAGTTGAATCCGCCCATCATCAAACCCCAGAATCACCAGCACGAAAATCCTCTGGTTCAACCCATCCTGATGACTGCCTCCAGAAAGGCGGGGGCAACCCAGAACCAGGGGAACCCGAAATGTTTCCCATATCTAGCTGTCACCTCCTTCTTTCAGATTCCAAAGACACCAAATAGACTCCTGCCCAAATCACCTTTCTGTCAGTGTCCAAAACCAAGAAACTAACCCACCAGTTGTCCAAAAATGTACATTAGCCTTGCCCCCTTGAGGAGAAGGAGGGAAGTTCTATGCCTCGGTCCAAATACAGGGGCAGTGTACAATTTTGGCACTGGTGGACACTGGATCCCAAGCTACCCTTCTGTCAAAAAGGGCCTTTGATCAACTGAATTCGGGAAGGGGGGAGAAATATAAAATTCCTCTCACCCCTCTTCCTGGACAACTTCGACGGGAAGGAAATTCCCGTTGAGGGGACTGCGGATTTGGACATTAAAATTGGATGACACAAGGTGGAGCACCCGGTCATAGTTGTGACTCCAGAGTTCACACCTTGTTTACTGGGAAATGACATCCTGAGTAGGTTGTCACCCCTCATAGATTGTGTAAACAAGATCCTCTGGACCCAGACAAACCGACCAAACAAATTGAAACATAGTGTCAACCATGTTAGGTTAAACGGCACCTGCCACATGGTTGAACAAAAACCACCAAATAAAATTTCACTTCCAGAATAATCAAATCCCAGACGTGACAGTAATTGCAGTAGGACAACAAACTGGTGATGGGGAGTCCTCTCTGTTTCTGAAAATCAACCCTCCTTCCAGTCTAAGTTGGCATTCCACACTGGAAGGAAACACTCTGAAATTCTTTACAAATTCACAATCAGAAAATCCCACTCCTATAGTCCAGAAAGATGAAAAAGCCTGGCTGATATTCAGAAAATTGTAGAGTAGTTGTTCATCCCTATTCAGTTAAATGAGGGGAAGGACTCTGTTCTCACCCGAGTGTGTGTGAACAACGGTAAGAGCTTCATCAGCGAGGCCATGTTCCGCAAACTCCCAAAAGATTCAGCCATTCCAACATTTAAACTGTTAGACAAATGGGAAATGGACCTGGAAACACCCAATTCCAAACATCTCCTGCCTAGCAGGAGTATGCTCGGAATTTCCATAGGCAACACGAGCATAGTCCATAATTGTTGGGCCATGCAAGATGTCCCTGCTGCATTTTACTTAGGCAGTGACATTCTCAATCGCGTTTCCATTAGTTTGGACCTAATAAACTTCAAAGCCTAGTCCAGATTAGCGGGTAATCCCATGGATTTTGATGACCCAGAGAAAGCATTTAGGTCAGCTCAACTGCTGCCTTATCCAGTTGAAATTCAGATTAGAGAGGAAGTCACCATCCCAGAACGGACCTGACAATTCTCACTGGAAGTGAAAGTTAAAAGAGGACAGAAACTGAAAAACTCTGACGCTTATATTCATCTGAATGCTCATTTCCAACAGCAAGGGTTGGGGGTAAACCCAACATCACTAGTCAACATAGAACATGACACCATTCCAATGGAGGTGGATAACAGTGACTTAAAGAGTATCACTCTGACCGCAGGCACCATTATTGGAATGGCGGTTGATGACCGAGATTTTTCCATAGATTTAGGTAATGAACTGTTAGGGCCAATCCCCAAGGACTGTTTTGACAGTGATAGTGACGATGCCTTCCCCACCTGAAGCCACCAGTTCAAATCAGCACTTTGACCAGGGACTTCTCCACCCAGCTGGAGGAGGCCGCTGAGATAGCAAAACCTGAAGTCTTTCCAGGTTTCAGGCAGATGGTTGAAGAGAGAGTCAACCTAGCCGATGCCTGTGAGACTCTGGAGCAAAAGCAACAATCGAAACAAGTTTTCTTAGAATTTCAAGATCTCTTTGCGGTGGACTCAAATGACTGTGGTTGCACCGACATCCACACAACAACAATTCCCACGGACCCTGGCATGACTCCAGTGTTTGTGAAGCAATATCGTTTGCTTCTTGTATCAATGGAGTCCCTTACTGAAATAATTAAGAACCTTGAGTCCCGTGGGATCATTCGTCCAGTCCACAGCACCTTCAATAATCCAGTACTGGGGTTTTTGAAACAACAAACAGGTCCATATGTCCCAATGGCCTCTTCCCTACATTGACCAAGGGCTGGCCCAGATCCAGGGGTCACAGGCATTCGCTGTAATAGACCTGACCAATGGGTACTGGACTGTACCTGTCAGTAGGGAGGACCAATACAAGCTGGCTTTCACCTTCGGGGGGGCAGCAGTACACATGGACCCGGACTCCTTTTGGATACATCAACTCCGGCAATGAATTTAACATTTTTCTAAACAAAGCCATACCCGACCTGGGTGAAAGGGGTAACCTGGCCTATGTAGATGATGTTTTAGTCAAAAGCTCAACTGTGGAGGAACACATAGCGGGGATCCGTTATGTTCTGACACAGTTGAGGGCTGCCGGAGAAAATCTCTCCTTTCAAAAGGCACAGTGGTGCAGGACCCGTGTAAATTTCCTGCGGCATGAGAAAACTCCTCAGGGTCTCTGTCCCCAGGAAAAGAAACTGGAAGCACTTCAGAAAATAAAAGACCCCACAACTCTGCGGGAACTAAGGAGCCTCCTTGGACTAACTAATTACAGCAGAAAGTTCATTGAGGATTACGCAGAGATCACAAGACCCCTGATTCATCTTTTGAAGGGGGGGTCAAGTGGGAGTGGGGTCCAGAACAAGCAGAGGCAGTAAAACAACTCAAAAGAAGCCTCTCACAAGCGCCTTACCTAGCTTACCCTGTCAAAAACAAGGAGTTCTTCTTAGAGACAGGGTTCTCAAATACATGCTTGACTGCAGTATTTATCAAAAGCATGACAAGGTCAATAAAGTAATCTCCTATGCGAGTAAGACTTTATCCTCTGTGGAGGAAAAATTCAACGATTGTGAGAAGGCACTCCTGGCAATGGTGTGGGCATTGAAGAATTAGTGCCCGTTTATCCAGGGGGAACACATCATAGTGGAGACTCCACACCAGCCTCTGCAATATCTCCAAAGTGACAGAACCCGGGCCGTAAATGTGAGTAATTACCAAATTACTTCCTTGATTCTGTCAATACAAGGCTTTCCTGTGGAGGTCAGATATGGCCAAAACAAGAAGAGTCCCCTCACGCAAGGTCTGGCTTACTTGCATTATTGTGCCAGAGAAAACTGTCTCGAGGAGGAAAGTCTTAAAATCAAGGACAACATGGAGGCATACCTTAATTCCCCACACAAAGTCTTTGAAGAAGACCAGTGTGAGGGAATGCGCATGGTCTATGTGGATGGATGTTCTTACCATGTTGACAACAACGGGGAGAAGGAGCTTGTGGCCGGCGTAGGGAATGCATGGGTGAATGATGCCCCAGAACCCTCCGCTGGGTACAAAATCAGTCCCCGAAGTAGTCAAGTGGCAGAGTTGATGGCTGTGCATCAAGCCATCCTCACTGCTGTCCAACACCAACTCCACGAACTGGTCATAATCACAGATTCAAATTATGTACGGAACGGGTTCATGGAGCACCTGGTTAACTGGAAAACCAGAGGCATGCTATGTGCTAATAACAAACCATTGAAACATGGGAAATTAATCCAAAATATTGATGATCTGGTCACCTCGAATGGGATGACCATCTGCTGGAAAAAGATTAAGGGTCATTCTAAAGTAGAGGGACCTGGCAAAACTTGAAATGGCCTAGCTGATCAGCTGGCCAAAACCGGAGCCATCCAAGGGGATCTACTTGAGATCGAGTCCCTGTTGGGGGAAATCCAGGTCGCTGCTATAAATAGGTCTCATACAAATTCCTCACAATGAACTCAACTGCACAGTGGAGTAAGGAGACCCCAGATGCTGATTTGATTATGGCTCAAAAAGGGGATCCAATAATTGGTAAGTTTTATCAACACATTGAGGACCCTGAGAACTTTCCCCTGACAGATACCGATTACATAGGGAAAGAGGACCTCAGAGTGTTGATGAAATGTCCAAAAATGTTCCGAATCCAAGACGGTTTGTTGGTGAGGAGATCCCTAGCTGGCCATGACCAATGGGTGGTCCCCAACTCATTCGGAAGCCTGATGCTAAGTCACGCCCATGATGCGGCCACAGCCGGTCATTGGGGGTTTCATACGACACTTGAAATCTTAAGAGAGGTTGCATACTGGCCACATATGAGGTAGGACCTCGACCAATACTTGAAGGGGTGTCTTGTGTGTGCACAATTTCAGCCAACATCCCTCACACACCGTGCGCCTCTCCAAAAGAGGGGGATGACACTGCCTTGGTCAGATGTACAAGTCAATTTTATCGGGCCGGTGATTCGCTTCTCTAGGGGGAACAAGTACATGTTGACCGTGACATGCTTGTTCACTAAATGGGTGGAATGTCACCTGGCCCCAAATTGCAAGGCAGAAACAGCAGCTGCCCTGATGATCAACCACATCTTCTCGCGTTTTGGACTACCCCAAAGAATTGAGTCAGACCGAGGAAGTCACTTCACTAGCGAAGTGATGACAATGATGTGGGAGATACTTGGGGTCAAAAGGAAACTACACATTGCTTACCGGCTAACCTCTAGTGGTGAGTGAGAGATACAACAAGAAAATTGTGAGCATATTAAAAAAGTTTGTGGCAGATTCTGGGCCAAGTTGGGACATTCAATTACCTCTTGTCCTGATGGCCATCAGATCTACCCCTTCTTCTGCAACTAAAATGTCACAGTTTGAGCAGATGACTGGACGAAGGATGGTGCTCCCCCAGCATCTGCTCTACAGAACCCAAGAGCAGTCCTTGATAAATGCCTCCACAACTCATGAGTATGTTGAGAATCTGAGAAAACACCTTCAACATGCTTTTGCCTATGCTCAGCGGAATCTCGAAAGATCTGCAGACAGTATGAAGACCCACTATGACCTGAAGACAACTAGAAAAGAATACCAAGTAGGAGACCGGGTCTACTTGTACAATTTCCAAAGGAACCAGGCCAAACAGCGCAAATTTCTTCCTAGCTGGTGGGGTTCTTTTGAAATTGTCTACAGAATCTCACCAGTCGCCTTCAAAATCTGTATCCCCAAAGGCAGTTTGGGAGAAGGGGAAGATAAGTGGGTCCACATCAACCAGCTGAAGTGTTGCCATCCTAGGCACTCTCTGCAGCAACTAGAGGATTCATCTGGAAACCCAGAGGGGGACATTCCAGCTTCCTAGAAATTTACGACTGTAAAAACCATTCCATCTGTTGCAATCAGTAATAATTATAAGCAGGAAAGATTGTCATTCAGATGTCAAATGTATGCGTCTACCCCACTACATGAATAGTGGTGGGGAAATGTCTACAAATATGCTCTCTTTTGTCATCATAGGACAGAAAACATGGATGCCAATACCAAGGAGGACCACTCAGTGACCGGAAGGAAAGACCCAAGGGGCCCGGGGTATCGCTCCATACTCTCATCCGGAACCGGCGAGGAGAATCTGTCGATCTACCATTGATGGGAGAAGCAGACGAATTTTTTCACTTGGACCAAAGAGAAAAACTGAACATCCCAAATCTCCCGACTTCCCCTTGACGGGCGGTCAAAAGTCAAGTCACGAGGGGGAGCATGTGGGATGTATTAACCCACTTATGCTCTGCCCTGCGACATCACTGTGTGCTGATGGTGCCAGAATCATTAAAATGGCTGCAAAAGACCTATGCGCGCCTAAACCTAAGGAAATTGCGCTCTATAAAGCAAAAAATATGGATGGCAAATCAACCATGCATGTTGTCAGTGGTGGAACGGAGACCACACTTCTGATACATGTCATTGGGCTGCCCAAACAGTAAAGATGGAGACTGCATGAAAAGCAGTGCTTGATGAAAGAAATCCGGAATCTTGTTTTTAAATCTTTTCTTGGTTGCTGGAAATACAAAATGCTGGTGCAAAACAACCACAAACATCCAATCTTCTTGTTGGGTATCACATATTACTGAATTCAAGAAATCACTGTGAAATTGCAATGTCCTGGAAAGCTGAATTGGTCATCTAAACACCCACGGCAAATGGTGCCTGGTTGTGGGATCTGTCAAAATCTGGGCGCAGTACCAGCGGCGGCCTGAATGACTGTTTCAAAAGCCTGTTTTAAAACTGTAAACTTGTACCATTAAGATCTAATGTCTAAAATCTAAGTAACCTGTCATCAAGAGAAAACTAGGTTGTAACTATTTAAACTTCATGGTTTAGAGTCTGGAATCAGTGTTCTAGATGTTAGTTTTAAAATTGCAAGTTTATTTTAAACAAAGAAAAATGTAACAAAGTGACATTTAAATTCAGCCTGTCTCCAAGCCAAAATCACAAACAAACTTCCCCAACCGGGCCAGTCAACCCCCTTCTACTCTCTAGACCAGGAACTCACATTCATGTGTTGATTAAGTGGGGCGGAGCACTTGGGCTGCTCTGTGAAAGGCATAATGGACTTCCTCTCAGTCAAGGAGATGCTAATCAGGAAGGATCGTAAAAGGCCTCTGCCAGAGGAAGGGGGCGGAGATTGCTGCGGAACTGCAAGCAGGAGAAGGAGGCGGGGACAGACAACATTTGTTGATTCAAAATGGACCAAAAGCATATTTCTAAAAAGACTGATAATTTACGGTAAACAATTGTAAAATAAATATGTTAACCCGGGACTTCTGAACCTAAATTTATTCTGCACATTTTAAGAGGAGCCAGAACTCTGTGCTAGGTTCTGGGAATGCACAGTGAAAATTCTGGTTTTGTAGCAAATGTATTTATGTCAGAAGCATGAAACTTCACACGCTTATGCCCATATACAATGCACACATGTGTACAAATTTTGGTCGAATTAGATATTGTATCCTAGACCAAAAGTGCAAATTCTGTCAAATCCAGACCCAAGACCCTACAGAGATGGGGCTTGCAAGAGTATTTGTTCCATAAAATATGTGATCTATGCATGTTATCTTTTATAAAGATTGCACAAATGTAAATATGTATTATACCCAAAAGTAGATTTTTGGTTCAAAAGGCAAGGGGAGGATGTTCTGAATCATAAAACCACATCATCATGGTGACACCCTGTTTTGTCCTCCAATCAAGGGAGAAAGTGGACTCTAGGCAATAGGGGTGCACTTAGGATAATTCAGCATACACACCCCTTTATCAAATGCATAAATAGAGACATCTGAGGACTTAGAAAGACTCACAGATCCACCCATCATCCCAATCTTGGCGAAGCATCCTGCAGGAGAACTATCCATATTCCAGACTCCAGAAACCTGGCAAGCAGAAAGGCTCATTGCTAGCTGAACCACTTTCAGCTGGGCCTTAACTTCCAGACCCATCCCACAAACCTAAAGGGGAAACAAAAGAAACAGCCAGGCTGTGCTGTACTGCTTGCCTGCCTAATAACTATCTTCAGAACCAGAAGGGCAGATTAAACCCAATACTGTGCTGTGCGATGCTGTGACCAGAGAGCCATTGTAGATCCAGTCCAGTCGTGCTACCGTGCAGACCAGAGCGCCTTGCTGTCCAGTCCGGTGTGCCCAGCAGAATCCTAGAATCCCTGAACTGAATCCCTGATGTTCTGTTCAAATACATATAGTGAGTATCCAGAGTATAGAATTGCATCACTAGCCTATATACTGTCCATAGTAATCCCTATCTAAATCCATCCTATATTATCTTTAGAAACCTGCATTGTTAGAATTATTTTGAATTGCCTGAACTCTCTATCTCACTCCTACTATCTTCCTACTGTAATAATATAGTTAAAATCATCTTTGTTCTGATATATTGCATCTGAAGAAGGCAAGCTTCTCGGCTGGCAGTCGCCATGATCAAGTGACTGAGCTTCCGTGTAGCAATTGCTTCTTCATAGTCTCCCCTAGTGTAAAGAAACCCTGTTTGCCTTTTAAAAGCGCATCCTTGTTTTCCCATTTGCCTCTATCTGAAAAAAACGACCTCCACGAAAACGTCCATAACCATTTTCATGCTAGAAACGACATTTAAGTGCCTGCTTGTAGCTAATATCCTAAGCTTTCTATAGAACCCAAAACCGCATCCCAAATCCTTATAGTTCTCCTGCGATCGCAATTACCGCATGCGGAAAAGTTTGCAGCAAATTTTCATTTTGGCAAATCTATAATGTATAAAATAGCTTTTCATTGCACCCAACCTCAAATTTCAGTTTTCCCATTGCTTACTACTCTCACGTCATTGCTAGTGTTTTTCCACAACCATATAAAGTGGCTGCCATTAGAATTCCAACAATTTCTGTGATTTAGCACATTTTTTGTGTTTTTGCCTATTCCATTCAAAGCCAACATTAAAACCATTTTGACAGTTTGCCAATTATTCCTGTTTCTCTCTTGTGTTGCTGGGGGGTAATTGGGATTGACATTTGTTTGAATTCTGCATTCCTGATACCTGTTCTCTCTCCCCCTAAATCTCTATACTGCATATTGGGGGGCTGAGGGGTGTGCAGGGGGAAATAGTAACCACACTGCTATTTGATTTGAATATACGCCCAAAAGTATTATTGCTGTGCTGCATTATTTGGGCGCATCTATACTCTGTGTGATTAAAGAGATTGCTTAGTGTGACATCACCCCATTGGTGATTATTGTATCCCCATTAAAAATAGTGTGATTATATTGTGAATATATAAATAAATATTTTAACTTTGCAAACCAGCCTGATTCCTGATTCAGTGTGACCGGGGGGGTGGGTTCCAAGAGAGGGGCGTGATATAAGTGGTACATCGTTCAGAATAAAAGAACTTATAGACACAAATAATTAAATAAGGATTTCAGTTGTGCATTACACGCTAGGCATTGACTTAGGTGAAGTGCCGGATTGAAATCACTTACAGATTGGGGGCTCGTCGGGGATCCTGAATTTGACATACCACTTGTGACAGTCTAATACAGAGTGCTAACTGACGGGGTACATAAACCCTGTTGGGCTACCACACTGTGATACTCTGTGAGAAGCACCCTTCAATCGAAACACCCCAAGGAAATTGGCCTATTTTGCAAAAATAAAATAACTCCTGTAAGTCAGAAAGGAAATTAATATTTCCGGAATGGCGACCCTAGTAGAAATTAATATGGTAAGAGAACACCTACTGCACAAATTATTTGTCAGGGGTGAATGGACAGAACAGAATCAGAATGTTTGGTTGCAGGAAATTAAAGAACAGGCCACTGCCACAGGATTAGACACATGGCAGAATCAAGGTCCATTACACATGGCACTGAGTGAATTGTACATGGCCCCTAAGGTAAAAGAAGAGCAAAGTAAAATTGCCAAAATAGCGGCACATCTGTACCTCCATATTGGAGCAATACAGGAGAAATATGCCGAAAACCTTGATCTGGCAAATAGGCATGTACAATCACTAGAAAAGCCCAAATTGATTTGGACTCTGCAGAGCAAAGGCTACAAAAGAGCTTAGAATCAGAAAATGAAACCAGGCAGTACCTGATCAAAATAAAAGGAGATCTGGATATCCTGCAGCAGGAGAAGGTAGAGCAGAATACCGAAGTACTGGCGCTGCAGAATTAGTGCCAAGAAAGTTTGGACTCCCTACTACGGAGCCAACAAAAGCTGGAGCAGCAAATGAACTACAATAGAGTATGTGCAGAGCAGATTGTCACCCTGCAAAACCGCCTAGACCAAGTTAAAGAAGAAAATAATACATTAATTCTCAAAGACCTTGACACCCAGTCAGAATTTGATGAAGAGTGCCAGAAAGCTTGTGCAATTCAAAAACAAAGGTACGACCTGGCTGCACAGAGGGGTACTCTCTTTCAGGAAAGGGACACCTTAGGCCAGGAGATCAGTTATTTAAAAGCTCAAATGGAAGAAAATCACCTGGCCCTTCAGGGACTGGGTGAACTCCAAAAAGACCACGGAAAACTGTTAGAGCACGCCAGAAAAATGGAAGATGCTCTAGCCAAGAAGGACCAGGCCAGTAAGGACAGGACTCAGGAGGTAACCCTCCTGCAGCAAAAATTGGCCCAATTTTCGAAACTTACCCAGGAAGCACAGAGAGACACTGAGGCTCTCTGTGAGAAAAATGACAGTCTCCACAGACAGGTAGCTATGCAGGAACAACTCATAGAGACTAGTAAGGCCTTGATAGAAGAGCAAAAGGGCCAAATTCTTGCATGGCAACAGGGAGTAGGGCCTGAGAGAGATGTGGTCCGCTGGGAAAGGGAAACACCTGAGCATAACCTCAGGAACCCTGGTACCAGAGACTTTCATCTCTTCAACTCCATGGACTCTGCCACCCCCATGTCCACTGGTGCACATGAGCCAAGTGCCACGGAGATGGCAGACTTCAACCCAATGAGAAATATGGGGCTCATAGATCAGCACCTCCCATGAATGGATGTGCGGGCATCTGTGTATGGGTTCCCAAGTGCTAGGGCCATCTTCTCTGATCAGGGAGACTCCAATGAGGGGAGGGTCAGAAAGATGGATCCTCAAAAATATAATTTCCCCAGAGAACAGATGGTAAAATTTAGTGGGGACTCCATGAGAGTAGGTCCACTAAGGGCATCTTGAAAACCTCTTCCCAGCTAGGACAGTGGGGGTGGGAGGTACTGGGCCAATCCTGGGAGCAAGGAAGAATCAAAAGACTCTTCTGAGCTCCACAGGACTCAAGAAACTAGGCCCCCACATTCTGCCAGCCATTCCCAAGCTCGCAGAATCCAGGAGAGCCTAGAAGACCAGACAGGCACCTCTGGTAGCAGTGCCTCTGAGTCAGAGGATGAGTGGACCAGGGTCACCCGAACCAAAAAAGCCAACAAGGTCAGGAGGGCCTTGCTCAAGGATCCCCTAAAACAAATAAAAGCCTTCAGGAGCGTCATCACGCCCTATCATAAGAATGCAAAGTATTCGGTTTGGGTGCCCCTTGAGCTATTTGAACAAATGATGGCCACTTTCCATTTGAAGGACAGCCAAAGCTTTATTCAATATGTAAAGTGGACCTTTTCTCCCGAGTACTCCAGCTTCTTTGCGGGGCTGGGGGATCAGAATCATTCCAGATGGTCCACCTATAGGGCGGCCATCCTGAAACATTTTTCTATTCACAGGAATCTTCAGGAGGCTCGCAAGGCAGCCTACAACTTGCAATGTGGGGAAGATCAGGCCCCACAAGAATGTGTTCAAGAGTTAAAACGCACCTTTGCGCCGACCACTAGAAAGGTACGCACTGACAGCAAAGAGTTTGTAAACACTTTCTTCTATGCTCTCCCTAAGTATATCATGACCAGCTAGTGAGGGAATTTCACGAGAAAAGATCACTAGACTGGGTCATTGAACAAGCCACACACATTTATGAGGTGCAAAAGCCAATGGAAAACAAAAATAATCCAAAAAGCCCCAAAACAACCAATACCCCTGCTTCTGCTAAAGTGGCGGAGGTGAAGGTTGCCCCCATTTTGGATTTAGAGATGGGGGGCTAAAAACCTGCCCGCACAGAATCAAAACAACCCCAAACCCAGAAGGCCCTCGGGCCAATCACAAACAAGGAGCAAGGGAGGTAATCGCACAAATGGGATCCCTAACTCCCCTGACTACATCAGCCCACGCTACAAGGGGAATAGAATTAGCCCATCCTGGGTTATGTGTGGACTCCTCCAGCCCAAGGGGTGTGGGGGGATCCAACCAGATAGCAGCTAACCTAGGGAACTTCCCTCCTCACTTCCCCCAGGAGGGCAGTAATCCCCCAAATAGCGGACAGAATTTCTTCCCAAGGTACCCGCAAAACTTTAACCCCCAAAATAATCCATCGTTCTTTCCCCACTTTCCTGAGCCCAGACAGCCAAATCCGGAAGAGGGGAGGCCAAGGGTGGAGGGGTACCCAAACTTTCCTAACCCAGGGTATTTTGGGAGAAGGGATAGCTACCCTTCCCAGGGTCAGCCCAGGGGAGACATGAGGACCCCGTACCAGCCAGAGCGGATGTCCCAACTAGAGCGCTAAGTCCAGAACATGGCACAGGATCTGGGTCGCATGCTGAGGGCTCAACAGAACCCTCAGATGAGCATGGTGGTGCAGAATGCCTCAAATCCAGGACCTGTGCTCCAGAGCAATGACAGGGGAAGAACCCCGACAACCCACCGGTTCCCAGGTAGGAGGCACAAAGGGAAGGGGTGTGTAAAGCCTTTGAGGAAGCTTCCTTCCCCACTTGTAAAAAGCCCCTGGAAACCCAGTAACCGGAACAAAAATCTCCTGCCCCCGACAGTCTGCAACCCAAGGAGCAGAGGGGGGGTAGGAGAAATAAAGGGCCCAAAAAGACCCATTTTGAGGAGGAGGTAGAAATATTCCAGTTTGAAGGAGAGGGGTCCTCAGAGGATCCTGGGAAAAGGACCTTCTCCTTCAGAGATGGGGGAACTCCTCCCAAAGAAAAATGGGTCCCAAAGGATCCAAATCCAGACTGGGTAGATGTGGGGACCGAGTTGAATCCGCCCATCATCAAACCCCAGAATCACCAGCACGAAAATCCTCTGGTTCAACCCATCCTGATGACTGCCTCCAGAAAGGCGGGGGCAACCCAGAACCAGGGGAACCCAAAATGTTTCCCATATCTAGCTGTCACCTCCTTCTTTCAGATTCCAAAGACACCAAATAGACTCCTGCCCAAATCACCTTTCTGTCAGTGTCCAAAACCAAGAAACTAACCCACCAGTTGTCCAAAAATGTACATTAGCCTTGCCCCCTTGAGGAGAAGGAGGGAAGTTCTATGCCTCGGTCCAAATACAGGGGCAGTGTACAATTTGGGCACTGGTGGACACTGGATCCCAAGCTACCCTTCTGTCAAAAAGGGCCTTTGATCAACTGAATTCGGGAAGGGGGGAGAAATATAAAATTCCTCTCACCCCTCTTCCTGGACAACTTCGACGGGAAGGAAATTCCCGTTGAGGGGACTGCGGATTTGGACATTAAAATTGGATGACACAAGGTGGAGCACCCGGTCATAGTTGTGACTCCAGAGTTCACACCTTGTTTACTGGGAAATGACATCCTGAGTAGGTTGTCACCCCTCATAGATTGTGTAAACAAGATCCTCTGGACCCAGACAAACCGACCAAACAAATTGAAACATAGTGTCAACCATGTTAGGTTAAACGGCACCTGCCACATGGTTGAACAAAAACCTGACCAAATAAAATTTCACTTCCAGAATAATCAAATCCCAGACGTGACAGTAATTGCAGTAGGACAACAAACTGGTGATGGGGAGTCCTCTCTGTTTCTGAAAATCAACCCTCCTTCCAGTCTAAGTTGGCATTCCACACTGGAAGGAAACACTCTGAAATTCTTTACAAATTCACAATCAGAAAATCCCACTCCTATAGTCCAGAAAGATGAAAAAGCCTGGCTGATATTCAGAAAATTGTAGAGTAGTTGTTCATCCCTATTCAGTTAAATGAGGGGAAGGACTCTGTTCTCACCCGAGTGTGTGTGAACAACGGTAAGAGCTTCATCAGCGAGGCCATGTTCCGCAAACTCCCAAAAGATTCAGCCATTCCAACATTTAAACTGTTAGACAAATGGGAAATGGACCTGGAAACACCCAATTCCAAACATCTCCTGCCTAGCAGGAGTATGCTCGGAATTTCCATAGGCAACACGAGCATAGTCCATAATTGTTGGGCCGTGCAAGATGTCCCTGCTGCATTTTACTTAGGCAGTGACATTCTCAATCGCGTTTCCATTAGTTTGGACCTAATAAACTTCAAAGCCTAGTCCAGATTAGCGGGTAATCCCATGGATTTTGATGACCCAGAGAAAGCATTTAGGTCAGCTCAACTGCTGCCTTATCCAGTTGAAATTCAGATTAGAGAGGAAGTCACCATCCCAGAACGGACCTGACAATTCTCACTGGAAGTGAAAGTTAAAAGAGGACAGAAACTGAAAAACTCTGACGCTTATATTCATCTGAATGCTCATTTCCAACAGCAAGGGTTGGGGGTAAACCCAACATCACTAGTCAACATAGAACATGACACCATTCCAATGGAGGTGGATAACAGTGACTTAAAGAGTATCACTCTGACCGCAGGCACCATTATTGGAATGGCGGTTGATGACCGAGATTTTTCCATAAATTTAGGTAATGAACTGTTAGGGCCAATCCCCAAGGACTGTTTTGACAGTGATAGTGACGATGCCTTCCCCACCTGAAGCCACCAGTTCAAATCAGCACTTTGACCAGGGACTTCTCCACCCAGCTGGAGGAGGCCGCTGAGATAGCAAAACCTGAAGTCTTTCCAGGTTTCAGGCAGATGGTTGAAGAGAGAGTCAACCTAGCCGATGCCTGTGAGACTCTGGAGCAAAAGCAACAATCGAAACAAGTTTTCTTAGAATTTCAAGATCTCTTTGCGGTGGACTCAAATGACTGTGGTTGCACCGACATCCACACAACAACAATTCCCACGGACCCTGGCATGACTCCAGTGTTTGTGAAGCAATATCGTTTGCTTCTTGTATCAATGGAGTCCCTTACTGAAATAATTAAGAACCTTGAGTCCCGTGGGATCATTCGTCCAGTCCACAGCACCTTCAATAATCCAGTACTGGGGTTTTTGAAACAACAAACAGGTCCATATGTCCCAATGGCCTCTTCCCTACATTGACCAAGGGCTGGCCCAGATCCAGGGGTCACAGGCATTCGCTGTAATAGACCTGACCAATGGGTACTGGACTGTACCTGTCAGTAGGGAGGACCAATACAAGCTGGCTTTCACCTTCGGGGGGGCAGCAGTACACATGGACCCGGACTCCTTTTGGATACATCAACTCCGGCAATGAATTTAACATTTTTCTAAACAAAGCCATACCCGACCTGGGTGAAAGGGGTAACCTGGCCTATGTAGATGATGTTTTAGTCAAAAGCTCAACTGTGGAGGAACACATAGCGGGGATCCGTTATGTTCTGACACAGTTGAGGGCTGCCGGAGAAAATCTCTCCTTTCAAAAGGCACAGTGGTGCAGGACCCGTGTAAATTTCCTGCGGCATGAGAAAACTCCTCAGGGTCTCTGTCCCCAGGAAAAGAAAGTGGAAGCACTTCAGAAAATAAAAGACCCCACAACTCTGCGGGAACTAAGGAGCCTCCTTGGACTAACTAATTACAGCAGAAAGTTCATTGAGGATTACGCAGAGATCACAAGACCCCTGATTCATCTTTTGAAGGGGGGGTCAAGTGGGAGTGGGGTCCAGAACAAGCAGAGGCAGTAAAACAACTCAAAAGAAGCCTCTCACAAGCGCCTTACCTAGCTTACCCTGTCAAAAACAAGGAGTTCTTCTTAGAGACAGGGTTCTCAAATACATGCTTGACTGCAGTATTTATCAAAAGCATGACAAGGTCAATAAAGTAATCTCCTATGCGAGTAAGACTTTATCCTCTGTGGAGGAAAAATTCAACGATTGTGAGAAGGCACTCCTGGCAATGGTGTGGGCATTGAAGAATTAGTGCCCGTTTATCCAGGGGGAACACATCATAGTGGAGACTCCACACCAGCCTCTGCAATATCTCCAAAGTGACAGAACCCGGGCCGTAAATGTGAGTAATTACCAAATTACTTCCTTGATTCTGTCAATACAAGGCTTTCCTGTGGAGGTCAGATATGGCCAAAACAAGAAGAGTCCCCTCACGCAAGGTCTGGCTTTCTTGCATTATTGTGCCAGAGAAAACTGTCTCGAGGAGGAAAGTCTTAAAATCAAGGACAACATGGAGGCATACCTTAATTCCCCACACAAAGTCTTTGAAGAAGACCAGTGTGAGGGAATGCGCATGGTCTATGTGGATGGATTTTCTTACCATGTTGACAACAACGGGGAGAAGGAGCTTGTGGCCGGCGTAGGGAATGCATGGGTGAATGATGCCCCAGAACCCTCCGCTGGGTACAAAATCAGTCCCCGAAGTAGTCAAGTGGCAGAGTTGATGGCTGTGCATCAAGCCATCCTCACTGCTGTCCAACACCAACTCCACGAACTGGTCATAATCACAGATTCAAATTATGTACGGAACGGGTTCATGGAGCACCTGGTTAACTGGAAAACCAGAGGCATGCTATGTGCTAATAACAAACCATTGAAACATGGGAAATTAATCCAAAATATTGATGATCTGGTCACCTCGAATGGGATGACCATCTGCTGGAAAAAGATTAAGGGTCATTCTAAAGTAGAGGGACCTGGCAAAACTTGAAATGGCCTAGCTGATCAGCTGGCCAAAACCGGAGCCATCCAAGGGGATCTACTTGAGATCGAGTCCCTGTTGGGGGAAATCCAGGTCGCTGCTATAAATAGGTCTCATACAAATTCCTCACAATGAACTCAACTGCACAGTGGAGTAAGGAGACCCCAGATGCTGATTTGATTATGGCTCAAAAAGGGGATCCAATAATTGGTAAGTTTTATCAACACATTGAGGACCCTGAGAACTTTCCCCTGACAGATACCGATTACATAGGGAAAGAGGACCTCAGAGTGTTGATGAAATGTCCAAAAATGTTCCGAATCCAAGACGGTTTGTTGGTGAGGAGATCCCTAGCTGGCCATGACCAATGGGTGGTCCCCAACTCATTCGGAAGCCTGATGCTAAGTCACGCCCATGATGCGGCCACAGCCGGTCATTGGGGGTTTCATACGACACTTGAAATCTTAAGAGAGGTTGCATACTGGCCACATATGAGGTAGGACCTCGACCAATACTTGAAGGGGTGTCTTGTGTGTGCACAATTTCAGCCAACATCCCTCACACACCGTGCGCCTCTCCAAAAGAGGGGGATGACACTGCCTTGGTCAGATGTACAAGTCAATTTTATCGGGCCGGTGATTCGCTTCTCTAGGGGGAACAAGTACATGTTGACCGTGACATGCTTGTTCACTAAATGGGTGGAATGTCACCTGGCCCCAAATTGCAAGGCAGAAACAGCAGCTGCCCTGATGATCAACCACATCTTCTCGCGTTTTTGACTACCCCAAAGAATTGAGTCAGACCGAGGAAGTCACTTCACTAGCGAAGTGATGACAATGATGTGGGAGATACTTGGGGTCAAAAGGAAACTACACATTGCTTACCGGCTAACCTCTAGTGGTGAGTGAGAGATACAACAAGAAAATTGTGAGCATATTAAAAAAGTTTGTGGCAGATTCTGGGCCAAGTTGGGACATTCAATTACCTCTTGTCCTGATGGCCATCAGATCTACCCCTTCTTCTGCAACTAAAATGTCACAGTTTGAGCAGATGACTGGACGAAGGATGGTGCTCCCCCAGCATCTGCTCTACAGAACCCAAGAGCAGTCCTTGATAAATGCCTCCACAACTCATGAGTATGTTGAGAATCTGAGAAAACACCTTCAACATGCTTTTGCCTATGCTCAGCGGAATCTCGAAAGATCTGCAGACAGTATGAAGACCCACTATGACCTGAAGACAACTAGAAAAGAATACCAAGTAGGAGACCGGGTCTACTTGTACAATTTCCAAAGGAACCAGGCCAAACAGCGCAAATTTCTTCCTAGCTGGTGGGGTTCTTTTGAAATTGTCTACAGAATCTCACCAGTCGCCTACAAAATCTGTATCCCCAAAGGCAGTTTGGGAGAAGGGGAAGATAAGTGGGTCCACATCAACCAGCTGAAGTGTTGCCATCCTAGGCACTCTCTGCAGCAACTAGAGGATTCATCTGGAAACCCAGAGGGGGACATTCCAGCTTCCTAGAAATTTACGACTGTAAAAACCATTCCATCTGTTGCAATCAGTAATAATTATAAGCAGGAAAGATTGTCATTCAGATGTCAAATGTATGCGTCTACCCCACTACATGAATAGTGGTGGGGAAATGTCTACAAATATGCTCTCTTTTGTCATCATAGGACGGAAAACATGGATGCCAATACCAAGGAGGACCACTCAGTGACCGGAAGGAAAGACCCAAGGGGCCCGGGGTATCGCTCCATACTCTCATCCGGAACCGGCGAGGAGAATCTGTCGATCTACCATTGATGGGAGAAGCAGACGAATTTTTTCACTTGGACCAAAGAGAAAAACTGAACATCCCAAATCTCCCGACTTCCCCTTGACGGGCGGTCAAAAGTCAAGTCACGAGGGGGAGCATGTGGGATGTATTAACCCACTTATGCTCTGCCCTGCGACATCACTGTGTGCTGATGGTGCCAGAATCATTAAAATGGCTGCAAAAGACCTATGCGCGCCTAAACCTAAGGAAATTGCGCTCTATAAAGCAAAAAATATGGATGGCAAATCAACCATGCATGTTGTCAGTGGTGGAACGGAGACCACACTTCTGATACATGTCATTGGGCTGCCCAAACAGTAAAGATGGAGACTGCATGAAAAGCAGTGCTTGATGAAAGAAATCCGGAATCTTGTTTTTAAATCTTTTCTTGGTTGCTGGAAATACAAAATGCTGGTGCAAAACAACCACAAACATCCAATCTTCTTGTTGGGTGTCACATATTACTGAATTCAAGAAATCACTGTGAAATTGCAATGTCCTGGAAAGCTGAATTGGTCATCTAAACACCCACGGCAAATGGTGCCTGGTTGTGGGATCTGTCAAAATCTGGGCGCAGTACCAGCGGCGGCCTGAATGACTGTTTCAAAAGCCTGTTTTAAAACTGTAAACTTGTACCATTAAGATCTAATGTCTAAAATCTAAGTAACCTGTCATCAAGAGAAAACTAGGTTGTAACTATTTAAACTTCATGGTTTAGAGTCTGGAATCAGTGTTCTAGATGTTAGTTTTAAAATTGCAAGTTTATTTTAAACAAAGAAAAATGTAACAAAGTGACATTTAAATTCAGCCTGTCTCCAAGCCAAAATCACAAACAAACTTCCCCAACCGGGCCAGTCAACCCCCTTCTACTCTCTAGACCAGGAACTCACATTCATGTGTTGATTAAGAGGGGCGGAGCACTTGGGCTGCTCTGTGAAAGGCATAATGGACTTCCTCTCAGTCAAGGAGATGCTAATCAGGAAGGATCGTAAAAGGCCTCTGCAAGAGGAAGGGGGCGGAGATTGCTGCGGAACTGCAAGCAGGAGAAGGAGGCGGGGACAGACAACATTTGTTGATTCAAAATGGACCAAAAGCATATTTCTAAAAAGACTGATAATTTACGGTAAACAATTGTAAAATAAATATGTTAACCCGGGACTTCTGAACCTAAATTTATTCTGCACATTTTAAGAGGAGCCAGAACTCTGTGCTAGGTTCTGGGAATGCACAGTGAAAATTCTGGTTTTGTAGCAAATGTATTTATGTCAGAAGCATGAAACTTCACACGCTTATGCCCATATACAATGGACACATGTGTACAAATTTTGGACGAATTAGATATTGTATCCTAGACCAAAAGTGCAAATTCTGTCAAATCCAGACCCAAGACCCTACAGAGATGGGGCTTGCAAGAGTATTTGTTCCATAAAATATGTGATCTATGCATGTTATCTTTTATAAAGATTGCACAAATGTAAATATGTATTATACCCAAAAGTAGATTTTTGGTTCAAAAGGCAAGGGGAGGATGTTCTGAATCATAAAACCACATCATCATGGTGACACCCTGTTTTGTCCTCCAATCAAGGGAGAAAGTGGACTCTAGGCAATAGGGGTGCACTTAGGATAATTCAGCATACACACCCCTTTATCAAATGCATAAATAGAGACATCTGAGGACTTAGAAAGACTCACAGATCCACCCATCATCCCAATCTTGGCGAAGCATCCTGCAGGAGAACTATCCATATTCCAGACTCCAGAAACCTGGCAAGCAGAAAGGCTCATTGCTAGCTGAACCACTTTCAGCTGGGCCTTAACTTCCAGACCCATCCCACAAACCTAAAGGGGAAACAAAAGAAACAGCCAGGCTGTGCTGTACTGCTTGCCTGCCTAATAACTATCTTCAGAACCAGAAGGGCAGATTAAACCCAATACTGTGCTGTGCGATGCTGTGACCAGAGAGGCATTGTAGATCCAGTCCAGTCGTGCTACCGTGCAGACCAGAGCGCCTTGCTGTCCAGTCCGGTGCGCCCAGCAGAATCCTAGAATCCCTGAACTGAATCCCTGATGTTCTGTTCAAATACATATAGTGAGTATCCAGAGTATAGAATTGCATCACTAGCCTATATACTGTCCATAGTAATCCCTATCTAAATCCATCCTATATTATCTTTAGAAACCTGCATTGTTAGAATTATTTTGAATTGCCTGAACTCTCTATCTCACTCCTACTATCTTCCTACTGTAATAATATAGTTAAAATCATCTTTGTTCTGATATATTGCATCTGAAGAAGGCAAGCTTCTCGGCTGGCAGTCGCCATGATCAAGTGACTGAGCTTCCGTGTAGCAATTGCTTCTTCATAGTCTCCCCTAGTGTAAAGAAACCCTGTTTGCCTTTTAAAAGCGCATCCTTGTTTTCCCATTTGCCTCTATCTGAAAAAAACGACCTCCACGAAAACGTCCATAACCATTTTCATGCTAGAAACGACATTTAAGTGCCTGCTTGTAGCTAATATCCTAAGCTTTCTATAGAACCCAAAACCGCATCCCAAATCCTTATAGTTCTCCTGCGATCGCAATTACCGCATGCGGAAAAGTTTGCAGCAAATTTTCATTTTGGCAAATCTATAATGTATAAAATAGCTTTTCATTGCACCCAACCTCAAATTTCAGTTTTCCCATTGCTTACTACTCTCACGTCATTGCTAGTGTTTGTCCACAACCATATAAAGTGGCTGCCATTAGAATTCCAACAATTTCTGTGATTTAGCACATTTTTTGTGTTTTTGCCTATTCCATTCAAAGCCAACATTAAAACCATTTTGACAGTTTGCCAATTATTCCTGTTTCTCTCTTGTGTTGCTGGGGGGTAATTGGGATTGACATTTGTTTGAATTCTGCATTCCTGATACCTGTTCTCTCTCCCCCTAAATCTCTATACTGCACATTGGGGGGCTGAGGGGTGTGCAGGGGGAAATAGTAACCACACTGCTATTTGATTTGAATATACGCCCAAAAGTATTATTGCTGTGCTGCATTATTTGGGCGCATCTATACTCTGTGTGATTAAAGAGATTTCTTAGTGTGACATCACCCCATTGGTGATTATTGTATCCCCATTAAAAATAGTGTGATTATATTGTGAATATATAAATAAATATTTTAACTTTGCAAACCAGCCTGATTCCTGATTCAGTGTGACCGGGGGGGTGGGTTCCAAGAGAGGGGCGTGATATAAGTGGTACATCGTTCAGAATAAAAGAACTTATAGACACAAATAATTAAATAAGGATTTCAGTTGTGCATTACACGCTAGGCATTGACTTAGGTGAAGTGCCGGATTGAAATCACTTACAGATTGGGGGCTCGTCGGGGATCCTGAATTTGACATACCACTTGTGACAGTCTAATACAGAGTGCTAACTGACGGGGTACATAAACCCTGTTGGGCTACCACACTGTGATACTCTGTGAGAAGCACCCTTCAATCGAAACACCCCAAGGAAATTGGCCTATTTTGCAAAAATAAAATAACTCCTGTAAGTCAGAAAGGAAATTAATATTTCCGGAATGGCGACCCTAGTAGAAATTAATATGGTAAGAGAACACCTACTGCACAAATTATTTGTCAGGGGTGAATGGACAGAACAGAATCAGAATGTTTGGTTGCAGGAAATTAAAGAACAGGCCACTGCCACAGGATTAGACACATGGCAGAATCAAGGTCCATTACACATGGCACTGAGTGAATTGTACATGGCCCCTAAGGTAAAAGAAGAGCAAAGTAAAATTGCCAAAATAGCGGCACATATGTACCTCCATATTGGAGCAATACAGGAGAAATATGCCGAAAACCTTGATCTGGCAAATAGGCATGTACAATCACTAGAAAAGCCCAAATTGATTTGGACTCTGCAGAGCAAAGGCTACAAAAGAGCTTAGAATCAGAAAATGAAACCAGGCAGTACCTGATCAAAATAAAAGGAGATCTGGATATCCTGCAGCAGGAGAAGGTAGAGCAGAATACCGAAGTACTGGCGCTGCAGAATTAGTGCCAAGAAAGTTTGGACTCCCTACTACGGAGCCAACAAAAGCTGGAGCAGCAAATGAACTACAATAGAGTATGTGCAGAGCAGATTGTCACCCTGCAAAACCGCCTAGACCAAGTTAAAGAAGAAAATAATACATTAATTCTCAAAGACCTTGACACCCAGTCAGAATTTGATGAAGAGTGCCAGAAAGCTGGTGCAATTCAAAAACAAAGGTACGACCTGGCTGCACAGAGGGGTACTCTCTTTCAGGAAAGGGACACCTTAGGCCAGGAGATCAGTTATTTAAAAGCTCAAATGGAAGAAAATCACCTGGCCCTTCAGGGACTGGGTGAACTCCAAAAAGACCACGGAAAACTGTTAGAGCACGCCAGAAAAATGGAAGATGCTCTAGCCAAGAAGGACCAGGCCAGTAAGGACAGGACTCAGGAGGTAACCCTCCTGCAGCAAAAATTGTCCCAATTTTCGAAACTTACCCAGGAAGCACAGAGAGACACTGAGGCTCTCTGTGAGAAAAATGACAGTCTCCACAGACAGGTAGCTATGCAGGAACAACTCATAGAGACTAGTAAGGCCTTGATAGAAGAGCAAAAGGGCCAAATTCTTGCATGGCAACAGGGAGTAGGGCCTGAGAGAGATGAGGTCCGCTGGGAAAGGGAAACACCTGAGCATAACCTCAGGAACCCTGGTACCAGAGACTTTCATCTCTTCAACTCCATGGACTCTGCCACCCCCATGTCCACTGGTGCACATGAGCCAAGTGCCACGGAGATGGCAGACTTCAACCCAATGAGAAATATGGGGCTCATAGATCAGCACCTCCCATGAATGGATGTGCGGGCATCTGTGTATGGGTTCCCAAGTGCTAGGGCCATCTTCTCTGATCAGGGAGACTCCAATGAGGGGAGGGTCAGAAAGATGGATCCTCAAAAATATAATTTCCCCAGAGAACAGATGGTAAAATTTAGTGGGGACTCCATGAGAGTAGGTCCACTAAGGGCATCTTGAAAACCTCTTCCCAGCTAGGACAGTGGGGGTGGGAGGTACTGGGCCAATCCTGGGAGCAAGGAAGAATCAAAAGACTCTTCTGAGCTCCACAGGACTCAAGAAACTAGGCCCCCACATTCTGCCAGCCATTCCCAAGCTCGCAGAATCCAGGAGAGCCTAGAAGACCAGACAGGCACCTCTGGTAGCAGTGCCTCTGAGTCAGAGGATGAGTGGACCAGGGTCACCCGAACCAAAAAAGCCAACAAGGTCAGGAGGGCCTTGCTCAATGATCCCCTAAAACAAATAAAAGCCTTCAGGAGCGTCATCACGCCCTATCATAAGAATGCAAAGTATTCGGTTTGGGTGCCCCTTGAGCTATTTGAACAAATGATGGCCACTTTCCATTTGAAGGACAGCCAAAGCTTTATTCAATATGTAAAGTGGACCTTTTCTCCCGAGTACTCCAGCTTCTTTGCGGGGCTGGGGGATCAGAATCATTCCAGATGGTCCACCTATAGGGCGGCCATCCTGAAACATTTTTCTATTCACAGGAATCTTCAGGAGGCTCGCAAGGCAGCCTACAACTTGCAATGTGGGGAAGATCAGGCCCCACAAGAATGTGTTCAAGAGTTAAAACGCACCTTTGCGCCGACCACTAGAAAGGTACGCACTGACAGCAAAGAGTTTGTAAACACTTTCTTCTATGCTCTCCCTAAGTATATCATGACCAGCTAGTGAGGGAATTTCACGAGAAAAGATCACTAGACTGGGTCATTGAACAAGCCACACACATTTATGAGGTGCAAAAGCCAATGAAAAACAAAAATAATCCAAAAAGCCCCAAAACAACCAATACCCCTGCTTCTGCTAAAGTGGCGGAGGTGAAGGTTGCCCCCATTTTGGATTTAGAGATGGGGGGCTAAAAACCTGCCCGCACAGAATCAAAACAACCCCAAACCCAGAAGGCCCTCGGGCCAATCACAAACAAGGAGCAAGGGAGGTAATCGCACAAATGGGATCCCTAACTCCCCTGACTACATCAGCCCACGCTACAAGGGGAATAGAATTAGCCCATCCTGGGTTATGTGTGGACTCCTCCAGCCCAAGGGGTGTGGGGGGATCCAACCAGATAGCAGCTAACCTAGGGAACTTCCCTCCTCACTTCCCCCAGGAGGGCAGTAATCCCCCAAATAGCGGACAGAATTTCTTCCCAAGGTACCCGCAAAACTTTAACCCCCAAAACAATCCATCGTTCTTTCCCCACTTTCCTGAGCCCAGACAGCCAAATCCGGAAGAGGGGAGGCCAAGGGTGGAGGGGTACCCAAACTTTCCTAACCCAGGGTATTTTGGGAGAAGGGATAGCTACCCTTCCCAGGGTCAGCCCAGGGGAGACATGAGGACCCCGTACCAGCCAGAGCGGATGTCCCAACTAGAGCGCTAAGTCCAGAACATGGCACAGGATCTGGGTCGCATGCTGAGGGCTCAACAGAACCCTCAGATGAGCATGGTGGTGCAGAATGCCTCAAATCCAGGACCTGTGCTCCAGAGCAATGACAGGGGAAGAACCCCGACAACCCACCGGTTCCCAGGTAGGAGGCACAAAGGGAAGGGGGGTGTAAAGCCTTTGAGGAAGCTTCCTTCCCCACTTGTAAAAAGCCCCTGGAAACCCAGTAACCGGAACAAAAATCTCCTGCCCCCGACAGTCTGCAACCCAAGGAGCAGAGGGGGGGTAGGAGAAATAAAGGGCCCAAAAAGACCCATTTTGAGGAGGAGGTAGAAATATTCCAGTTTGAAGGAGAGGGGTCCTCAGAGGATCCTGGGAAAAGGACCTTCTCCTTCAGAGATGGGGGAACTCCTCCCAAAGAAAAATGGGTACCAAAGGATCCAAATCCAGACTGGGTAGATGTGGGGACCGAGTTGAATCCGCCCATCATCAAACCCCAGAATCACCAGCACGAAAATCCTCTGGTTCAACCCATCCTGATGACTGCCTCCAGAAAGGCGGGGGCAACCCAGAACCAGGGGAATCCGAAATGTTTCCCATATCTAGCTGTCACCTCCTTCTTTCAGATTCCAAAGACACCAAATAGACTCCTGCCCAAATCACCTTTCTGTCAGTGTCCAAAACCAAGAAACTAACCCACCAGTTGTCCAAAAATGTACATTAGCCTTGCCCCCTTGAGGAGAAGGAGGGAAGTTCTATGCCTCGGTCCAAATACAGGGGCAGTGTACAATTTTGGCACTGGTGGACACTGGATCCCAAGCTACCCTTCTGTCAAAAAGGGCCTTTGATCAACTGAATTCAGGAAGGGGGGAGAAATATAAAATTCCTCTCACCCCTCTTCCTGGACAACTTCGACGGGAAGGAAATTCCCGTTGAGGGGACTGCGGATTTGGACATTAAAATTGGATGACACAAGGTGGAGCACCCGGTCATAGTTGTGACTCCAGAGTTCACACCTTGTTTACTGGGAAATGACATCCTGAGTAGGTTGTCACCCCTCATAGATTGTGTAAACAAGATCCTCTGGACCCAGACAAACCGACCAAACAAATTGAAACATAGTGTCAACCATGTTAGGTTAAACGGCACCTGCCACATGGTTGAACAAAAACCTGACCAAATAAAATTTCACTTCCAGAATAATCAAATCCCAGACGTGACAGTAATTGCAGTAGGACAACAAACTGGTGATGGGGAGTCCTCTCTGTTTCTGAAAATCAACCCTCCTTCCAGTCTAAGTTGGCATTCCACACTGGAAGGAAACACTCTGAAATTCTTTACAAATTCACAATCAGAAAATCCCACTCCTATAGTCCAGAAAGATGAAAAAGCCTGGCTGATATTCAGAAAATTGTAGAGTAGTTGTTCATCCCTATTCAGTTAAATGAGGGGAAGGACTCTGTTCTCACCCGAGTGTGTGTGAACAACGGTAAGAGCTTCATCAGCGAGGCCATGTTCCGCAAACTCCCAAAAGATTCAGCCATTCCAACATTTAAACTGTTAGACAAATGGGAAATGGACCTGGAAACACCCAATTCCAAACATCTCCTGCCTAGCAGGAGTATGCTCGGAATTTCCATAGGCAACACGAGCATAGTCCATAATTGTTGGGCCGTGCAAGATGTCCCTGCTGCATTTTACTTAGGCAGTGACATTCTCAATCGCGTTTCCATTAGTTTGGACCTAATAAACTTCAAAGCCTAGTCCAGATTAGCGGGTAATCCCATGGATTTTGATGACCCAGAGAAAGCATTTAGGTCAGCTCAACTGCTGCCTTATCCAGTTGAAATTCAGATTAGAGAGGAAGTCACCATCCCAGAACGGACCTGACAATTCTCACTGGAAGTGAAAGTTAAAAGAGGACAGAAACTGAAAAACTCTGACGCTTATATTCATCTGAATGCTCATTTCCAACAGCAAGGGTTGGGGGTAAACCCAACATCACTAGTCAACATAGAACATGACACCATTCCAATGGAGGTGGATAACAGTGACTTAAAGAGTATCACTCTGACCGCAGGCACCATTATTGGAATGGCGGTTGATGACCGAGATTTTTCCATAGATTTAGGTAATGAACTGTTAGGGCCAATCCCCAAGGACTGTTTTGACAGTGATAGTGACGATGCCTTCCCCACCTGAAGCCACCAGTTCAAATCAGCACTTTGACCAGGGACTTCTCCACCCAGCTGGAGGAGGCCGCTGAGATAGCAAAACCTGAAGTCTTTCCAGGTTTCAGGCAGATGGTTGAAGAGAGAGTCAACCTAGCCGATGCCTGTGAGACTCTGGAGCAAAAGCAACAATCGAAACAAGTTTTCTTAGAATTTCAAGATCTCTTTGCGGTGGACTCAAATGACTGTGGTTGCACCGACATCCACACAACAACAATTCCCACGGACCCTGGCATGACTCCAGTGTTTGTGAAGCAATATCGTTTGCTTCTTGTATCAATGGAGTCCCTTACTGAAATAATTAAGAACCTTGAGTCCCGTGGGATCATTCGTCCAGTCCACAGCACCTTCAATAATCCAGTACTGGGGTTTTTGAAACAACAAACAGGTCCATATGTCCCAATGGCCTCTTCCCTACATTGACCAAGGGCTGGCCCAGATCCAGGGGTCACAGGCATTCGCTGTAATAGACCTGACCAATGGGTACTGGACTGTACCTGTCAGTAGGGAGGACCAATACAAGCTGGCTTTCACCTTCGGGGGGGCAGCAGTACACATGGACCCGGACTCCTTTTGGATACATCAACTCCGGCAATGAATTTAACATTTTTCTAAACAAAGCCATACCCGACCTGGGTGAAAGGGGTAACCTGGCCTATGTAGATGATGTTTTAGTCAAAAGCTCAACTGTGGAGGAACACATAGCGGGGATCCGTTATGTTCTGACACAGTTGAGGGCTGCCGGAGAAAATCTCTCCTTTCAAAAGGCACAGTGGTGCAGGACCCGTGTAAATTTCCTGCGGCATGAGAAAACTCCTCAGGGTCTCTGTCCCCAGGAAAAGAAAGTGGAAGCACTTCAGAAAATAAAAGACCCCACAACTCTGCGGGAACTAAGGAGCCTCCTTGGACTAACTAATTACAGCAGAAAGTTCATTGAGGATTACGCAGAGATCACAAGACCCCTGATTCATCTTTTGAAGGGGGGGTCAAGTGGGAGTGGGGTCCAGAACAAGCAGAGGTAGTAAAACAACTCAAAAGAAGCCTCTCACAAGCGCCTTACCTAGCTTACCCTGTCAAAAACAAGGAGTTCTTCTTAGAGACAGGGTTCTCAAATACATGCTTGACTGCAGTATTTATCAAAAGCATGACAAGGTCAATAAAGTAATCTCCTATGCGAGTAAGACTTTATCCTCTGTGGAGGAAAAATTCAATGATTGTGAGAAGGCACTCCTGGCAATGGTGTGGGCATTGAAGAATTAGTGCCCGTTTATCCAGGGGGAACACATCATAGTGGAGACTCCACACCAGCCTCTGCAATATCTCCAAAGTGACAGAACCCGGGCCGTAAATGTGAGTAATTACCAAATTACTTCCTTGATTCTGTCAATACAAGGCTTTCCTGTGGAGGTCAGATATGGCCAAAACAAGAAGAGTCCCCTCACGCAAGGTCTGGCTTACTTGCATTATTGTGCCAGAGAAAACTGTCTCGAGGAGGAAAGTCTTAAAATCAAGGACAACATGGAGGCATACCTTAATTCCCCACACAAAGTCTTTGAAGAAGACCAGTGTGAGGGAATGCGCATGGTCTATGTGGATGGATGTTCTTACCATGTTGACAACAACGGGGAGAAGGAGCTTGTGGCCGGCGTAGGGAATGCATGGGTGAATGATGCCCCAGAACCCTCCGCTGGGTACAAAATCAGTCCCCGAAGTAGTCAAGTGGCAGAGTTGATGGCTGTGCATCAAGCCATCCTCACTGCTGTCCAACACCAACTCCACGAACTGGTCATAATCACAGATTCAAATTATGTACGGAACGGGTTCATGGAGCACCTGGTTAACTGGAAAACCAGAGGCATGCTATGTGCTAATAACAAACCATTGAAACATGGGAAATTAATCCAAAATATTGATGATCTGGTCACCTCGAATGGGATGACCATCTGCTGGAAAAAGATTAAGGGTCATTCTAAAGTAGAGGGACCTGGCAAAACTTGAAATGGCCTAGCTGATCAGCTGGCCAAAACCGGAGCCATCCAAGGGGATCTACTTGAGATCGAGTCCCTGTTGGGGGAAATCCAGGTCGCTGCTATAAATAGGTCTCATACAAATTCCTCACAATGAACTCAACTGCACAGTGGAGTAAGGAGACCCCAGATGCTGATTTGATTATGGCTCAAAAAGGGGATCCAATAATTGGTAAGTTTTATCAACACATTGAGGACCCTGAGAACTTTCCCCTGACAGATACCGATTACATAGGGAAAGAGGACCTCAGAGTGTTGATGAAATGTCCAAAAATGTTCCGAATCCAAGACGGTTTGTTGGTGAGGAGATCCCTAGCTGGCCATGACCAATGGGTGGTCCCCAACTCATTCGGAAGCCTGATGCTAAGTCACGCCCATGATGCGGCCACAGCCGGTCATTGGGGGTTTCATACGACACTTGAAATCTTAAGAGAGGTTGCATACTGGCCACATATGAGGTAGGACCTCGACCAATACTTGAAGGGGTGTCTTGTGTGTGCACAATTTCAGCCAACATCCCTCACACACCGTGCGCCTCTCCAAAAGAGGGGGATGACACTGCCTTGGTCAGATGTACAAGTCAATTTTATCGGGCCGGTGATTCGCTTCTCTAGGGGGAACAAGTACATGTTGACCGTGACATGCTTGTTCACTAAATGGGTGGAATGTCACCTGGCCCCAAATTGCAAGGCAGAAACAGCAGCTGCCCTGATGATCAACCACATCTTCTCGCGTTTTGGACTACCCCAAAGAATTGAGTCAGACCGAGGAAGTCACTTCACTAGCGAAGTGATGACAATGATGTGGGAGATACTTGGGGTCAAAAGGAAACTACACATTGCTTACCGGCTAACCTCTAGTGGTGAGTGAGAGATACAACAAGAAAATTGTGAGCATATTAAAAAAGTTTGTGGCAGATTCTGGGCCAAGTTGGGACATTCAATTACCTCTTGTCCTGATGGCCATCAGATCTACCCCTTCTTCTGCAACTAAAATGTCACAGTTTGAGCAGATGACTGGACGAAGGATGGTGCTCCCCCAGCATCTGCTCTACAGAACCCAAGAGCAGTCCTTGATAAATGCCTCCACAACTCATGAGTATGTTGAGAATCTGAGAAAACACCTTCAACATGCTTTTGCCTATGCTCAGCGGAATCTCGAAAGATCTGCAGACAGTATGAAGACCCACTATGACCTGAAGACAACTAGAAAAGAATACCAAGTAGGAGACCGGGTCTACTTGTACAATTTCCAAAGGAACCAGGCCAAACAGCGCAAATTTCTTCCTAGCTGGTGGGGTTCTTTTGAAATTGTCTACAGAATCTCACCAGTCGCCTACAAAATCTGTATCCCCAAAGGCAGTTTGGGAGAAGGGGAAGATAAGTGGGTCCACATCAACCAGCTGAAGTGTTGCCATCCTAGGCACTCTCTGCAGCAACTAGAGGATTCATCTGGAAACCCAGAGGGGGACATTCCAGCTTCCTAGAAATTTACGACTGTAAAAACCATTCCATCTGTTGCAATCAGTAATAATTATAAGCAGGAAAGATTGTCATTCAGATGTCAAATGTATGCGTCTACCCCACTACATGAATGGTGGTGGGGAAATGTCTACAAATATGCTCTCTTTTGTCATCATAGGACGGAAAACATGGATGCCAATACCAAGGAGGACCACTCAGTGACCGGAAGGAAAGACCCAAGGGGCCCGGGGTATCGCTCCATACTCTCATCCGGAACCGGCGAGGAGAATCTGTCGATCTACCATTGATGGGAGAAGCAGACGAATTTTTTCACTTGGACCAAAGAGAAAAACTGAACATCCCAAATCTCCCGACTTCCCCTTGACGGGCGGTCAAAAGTCAAGTCACGAGGGGGAGCATGTGGGATGTATTAACCCACTTATGCTCTGCCCTGCGACATCACTGTGTGCTGATGGTGCCAGAATCATTAAAATGGCTGCAAAAGACCTATGCGCGCCTAAACCTAAGGAAATTGCGCTCTATAAAGCAAAAAATATGGATGGCAAATCAACCATGCATGTTGTCAGTGGTGGAACGGAGACCACACTTCTGATACATGTCATTGGGCTGCCCAAACAGTAAAGATGGAGACTGCATGAAAAGCAGTGCTTGATGAAAGAAATCCGGAATCTTGTTTTTAAATCTTTTCTTGGTTGCTGGAAATACAAAATGCTGGTGCAAAACAACCACAAACATCCAATCTTCTTGTTGGGTGTCACATATTACTGAATTCAAGAAATCACTGTGAAATTGCAATGTCCTGGAAAGCTGAATTGGTCATCTAAACACCCACGGCAAATGGTGCCTGGTTGTGGGATCTGTCAAAATCTGGGCGCAGTACCAGCGGCGGCCTGAATGACTGTTTCAAAAGCCTGTTTTAAAACTGTAAACTTGTACCATTAAGATCTAATGTCTAAAATCTAAGTAACCTGTCATCAAGAGAAAACTAGGTTGTAACTATTTAAACTTCATGGTTTAGAGTCTGGAATCAGTGTTCTAGATGTTAGTTTTAAAATTGCAAGTTTATTTTAAACAAAGAAAAATGTAACAAAGTGACATTTAAATTCAGCCTGTCTCCAAGCCAAAATCACAAACAAACTTCCCCAACCGGGCCAGTCAACCCCCTTCTACTCTCTAGACCAGGAACTCACATTCATGTGTTGATTAAGAGGGGCGGAGCACTTGGGCTGCTCTGTGAAAGGCATAATGGACGTCCTCTCAGTCAAGGAGATGCTAATCAGGAAGGATCGTAAAAGGCCTCTGCCAGAGGAAGGGGGCGGAGATTGCTGCGGAACTGCAAGCAGGAGAAGGAGGCGGGGACAGACAACATTTGTTGATTCAAAATGGACCAAAAGCATATTTCTAAAAAGACTGATAATTTACGGTAAACAATTGTAAAATAAATATGTTAACCCGGGACTTCTGAACCTAAATTTATTCTGCACATTTTAAGAGGAGCCAGAACTCTGTGCTAGGTTCTGGGAATGCACAGTGAAAATTCTGGTTTTGTAGCAAATGTATTTATGTCAGAAGCATGAAACTTCACACGCTTATGCCCATATACAATGCACACATGTGTACAAATTTTGGACGAATTAGATATTGTATCCTAGACCAAAAGTGCAAATTCTGTCAAATCCAGACCCAAGACCCTACAGAGATGGGGCTTGCAAGAGTATTTGTTCCATAAAATATGTGATCTATGCATGTTATCTTTTATAAAGATTGCACAAATGTAAATATGTATTATACCCAAAAGTAGATTTTTGGTTCAAAAGGCAAGGGGAGGATGTTCTGAATCATAAAACCACATCATCATGGTGACACCCTGTTTTGTCCTCCAATCAAGGGAGAAAGTGGACTCTAGGCAATAGGGGTGCACTTAGGATAATTCAGCATACACACCCCTTTATCAAATGCATAAATAGAGACATCTGAGGACTTAGAAAGACTCACAGATCCACCCATCATCCCAATCTTGGCGAAGCATCCTGCAGGAGAACTATCCATATTCCAGACTGCAGAAACCTGGCAAGCAGAAAGGCTCATTGCTAGCTGAACCACTTTCAGCTGGGCCTTAACTTCCAGACCCATCCCACAAACCTAAAGGGGAAACAAAAGAAACAGCCAGGCTGTGCTGTACTGCTTGCCTGCCTAATAACTATCTTCAGAACCAGAAGGGCAGATTAAACCCAATACTGTGCTGTGCGATGCTGTGACCAGAGAGCCATTGTAGATCCAGTCCAGTCGTGCTACCGTGCAGACCAGAGCGCCTTGCTGTCCAGTCCGGTGTGCCCAGCAGAATCCTAGAATCCCTGAACTGAATCCCTGATGTTCTGTTCAAATACATATAGTGAGTATCCAGAGTATAGAATTGCATCACTAGCCTATATACTGTCCATAGTAATCCCTATCTAAATCCATCCTATATTATCTTTAGAAACCTGCATTGTTAGAATTATTTTGAATTGCCTGAACTCTCTATCTCACTCCTACTATCTTCCTACTGTAATAATATAGTTAAAATCATCTTTGTTCTGATATATTGCATCTGAAGAAGGCAAGCTTCTCGGCTGGCAGTCGCCATGATCAAGTGACTGAGCTTCCGTGTAGCAATTGCTTCTTCATAGTCTCCCCTAGTGTAAAGAAACCCTGTTTGCCTTTTAAAAGCGCATCCTTGTTTTCCCATTTGCCTCTATCTGAAAAAAACGACCTCCACGAAAACGTCCATAACCATTTTCATGCTAGAAACGACATTTAAGTGCCTGCTTGTAGCTAATATCCTAAGCTTTCTATAGAACCCAAAACCGCATCCCAAATCCTTATAGTTCTCCTGCGATCGCAATTACCGCATGCGGAAAAGTTTGCAGCAAATTTTCATTTTGGCAAATCTATAATGTATAAAATAGCTTTTCATTGCACCCAACCTCAAATTTCAGTTTTCCCATTGCTTACTACTCTCACGTCATTGCTAGTGTTTGTCCACAACCATATAAAGTGGCTGCCATTAGAATTCCAACAATTTCTGTGATTTAGCACATTTTTTGTGTTTTTGCCTATTCCATTCAAAGCCAACATTAAAACCATTTTGACAGTTTGCCAATTATTCCTGTTTCTCTCTTGTGTTGCTGGGGGGTAATTGGGATTGACATTTGTTTGAATTCTGCATTCCTGATACCTGTTCTCTCTCCCCCTAAATCTCTATACTGCACATTGGGGGGCTGAGGGGTGTGCAGGGGGAAATAGTAACCACACTGCTATTTGATTTGAATATACGCCCAAAAGTATTATTGCTGTGCTGCATTATTTGGGCGCATCTATACTCTGTGTGATTAAAGAGATTTCTTAGTGTGACATCACCCCATTGGTGATTATTGTATCCCCATTAAAAATAGTGTGATTATATTGTGAATATATAAATAAATATTTTAACTTTGCAAACCAGCCTGATTCCTGATTCAGTGTGACCGGGGGGGTGGGTTCCAAGAGAGGGGCGTGATATAAGTGGTACATCGTTCAGAATAAAAGAACTTATAGACACAAATAATTAAATAAGGATTTCAGTTGTGCATTACACGCTAGGCATTGACTTAGGTGAAGTGCCGGATTGAAATCACTTACAGATTGGGGGCTCGTCGGGGATCCTGAATTTGACATACCACTTGTGACAGTCTAATACAGAGTGCTAACTGACGGGGTACATAAACCCTGTTGGGCTACCACACTGTGATACTCTGTGAGAAGCACCCTTCAATCGAAACACCCCAAGGAAATTGGCCTATTTTGCAAAAATAAAATAACTCCTGTAAGTCAGAAAGGAAATTAATATTTCCGGAATGGCGACCCTAGTAGAAATTAATATGGTAAGAGAACACCTACTGCACAAATTATTTGTCAGGGGTGAATGGACAGAACAGAATCAGAATGTTTGGTTGCAGGAAATTAAAGAACAGGCCACTGCCACAGGATTAGACACATGGCAGAATCAAGGTCCATTACACATGGCACTGAGTGAATTGTACATGGCCCCTAAGGTAAAAGAAGAGCAAAGTAAAATTGCCAAAATAGCGGCACATCTGTACCTCCATATTGGAGCAATACAGGAGAAATATGCCGAAAACCTTGATCTGGCAAATAGGCATGTACAATCACTAGAAAAGCCCAAATTGATTTGGACTCTGCAGAGCAAAGGCTACAAAAGAGCTTAGAATCAGAAAATGAAACCAGGCAGTACCTGATCAAAATAAAAGGAGATCTGGATATCCTGCAGCAGGAGAAGGTAGAGCAGAATACCGAAGTACTGGCGCTGCAGAATTAGTGCCAAGAAAGTTTGGACTCCCTACTACGGAGCCAACAAAAGCTGGAGCAGCAAATGAACTACAATAGAGTATGTGCAGAGCAGATTGTCACCCTGCAAAACCGCCTAGACCAAGTTAAAGAAGAAAATAATACATTAATTCTCAAAGACCTTGACACCCAGTCAGAATTTGATGAAGAGTGCCAGAAAGCTGGTGCAATTCAAAAACAAAGGTACGACCTGGCTGCACAGAGGGGTACTCTCTTTCAGGAAAGGGACACCTTAGGCCAGGAGATCAGTTATTTAAAAGCTCAAATGGAAGAAAATCACCTGGCCCTTCAGGGACTGGGTGAACTCCAAAAAGACCACGGAAAACTGTTAGAGCACGCCAGAAAAATGGAAGATGCTCTAGCCAAGAAGGACCAGGCCAGTAAGGACAGGACTCAGGAGGTAACCCTCCTGCAGCAAAAATTGTCCCAATTTTCGAAACTTACCCAGGAAGCACAGAGAGACACTGAGGCTCTCTGTGAGAAAAATGACAGTCTCCACAGACAGGTAGCTATGCAGGAACAACTCATAGAGACTAGTAAGGCCTTGATAGAAGAGCAAAAGGGCCAAATTCTTGCATGGCAACAGGGAGTAGGGCCTGAGAGAGATGAGGTCCGCTGGGAAAGGGAAACACCTGAGCATAACCTCAGGAACCCTGGTACCAGAGACTTTCATCTCTTCAACTCCATGGACTCTGCCACCCCCATGTCCACTGGTGCACATGAGCCAAGTGCCACGGAGATGGCAGACTTCAACCCAATGAGAAATATGGGGCTCATAGATCAGCACCTCCCATGAATGGATGTGCGGGCATCTGTGTATGGGTTCCCAAGTGCTAGGGCCATCTTCTCTGATCAGGGAGACTCCAATGAGGGGAGGGTCAGAAAGATGGATCCTCAAAAATATAATTTCCCCAGAGAACAGATGGTAAAATTTAGTGGGGACTCCATGAGAGTAGGTCCACTAAGGGCATCTTGAAAACCTCTTCCCAGCTAGGACAGTGGGGGTGGGAGGTACTGGGCCAATCCTGGGAGCAAGGAAGAATCAAAAGACTCTTCTGAGCTCCACAGGACTCAAGAAACTAGGCCCCCACATTCTGCCAGCCATTCCCAAGCTCGCAGAATCCAGGAGAGCCTAGAAGACCAGACAGGCACCTCTGGTAGCAGTGCCTCTGAGTCAGAGGATGAGTGGACCAGGGTCACCCGAACCAAAAAAGCCAACAAGGTCAGGAGGGCCTTGCTCAAGGATCCCCTAAAACAAATAAAAGCCTTCAGGAGCGTCATCACGCCCTATCATAAGAATGCAAAGTATTCGGTTTTGGTGCCCCTTGAGCTATTTGAACAAATGATGGCCACTTTCCATTTGAAGGACAGCCAAAGCTTTATTCAATATGTAAAGTGGACCTTTTCTCCCGAGTACTCCAGCTTCTTTGCGGGGCTGGGGGATCAGAATCATTCCAGATGGTCCACCTATAGGGCGGCCATCCTGAAACATTTTTCTATTCACAGGAATCTTCAGGAGGCTCGCAAGGCAGCCTACAACTTGCAATGTGGGGAAGATCAGGCCCCACAAGAATGTGTTCAAGAGTTAAAACGCACCTTTGCGCCGACCACTAGAAAGGTACGCACTGACAGCAAAGAGTTTGTAAACACTTTCTTCTATGCTCTCCCTAAGTATATCATGACCAGCTAGTGAGGGAATTTCACGAGAAAAGATCACTAGACTGGGTCATTGAACAAGCCACACACATTTATGAGGTGCAAAAGCCAATGGAAAACAAAAATAATCCAAAAAGCCCCAAAACAACCAATACCCCTGCTTCTGCTAAAGTGGCGGAGGTGAAGGTTGCCCCCATTTTGGATTTAGAGATGGGGGGCTAAAAACCTGCCCGCACAGAATCAAAACAACCCCAAACCCAGAAGGCCCTCGGGCCAATCACAAACAAGGAGCAAGGGAGGTAATCGCACAAATGGGATCCCTAACTCCCCTGACTACATCAGCCCACGCTACAAGGGGAATAGAATTAGCCCATCCTGGGTTATGTGTGGACTCCTCCAGCCCAAGGGGTGTGGGGGGATCCAACCAGATAGCAGCTAACCTAGGGAACTTCCCTCCTCACTTCCCCCAGGAGGGCAGTAATCCCCCAAATAGCGGACAGAATTTCTTCCCAAGGTACCCGCAAAACTTTAACCCCCAAAACAATCCATCGTTCTTTCCCCACTTTCCTGAGCCCAGACAGCCAAATCCGGAAGAGGGGAGGCCAAGGGTGGAGGGGTACCCAAACTTTCCTAACCCAGGGTATTTTGGGAGAAGGGATAGCTACCCTTCCCAGGGTCAGCCCAGGGGAGACATGAGGACCCCGTACCAGCCAGAGCGGATGTCCCAACTAGAGCGCTAAGTCCAGAACATGGCACAGGATCTGGGTCGCATGCTGAGGGCTCAACAGAACCCTCAGATGAGCATGGTGGTGCAGAATGCCTCAAATCCAGGACCTGTGCTCCAGAGCAATGACAGGGGAAGAACCCCGACAACCCACCGGTTCCCAGGTAGGAGGCACAAAGGGAAGGGGGGTGTAAAGCCTTTGAGGAAGCTTCCTTCCCCACTTGTAAAAAGCCCCTGGAAACCCAGTAACCGGAACAAAAATCTCCTGCCCCCGACAGTCTGCAACCCAAGGAGCAGAGGGGGGGTAGGAGAAATAAAGGGCCCAAAAAGACCCATTTTGAGGAGGAGGTAGAAATATTCCAGTTTGAAGGAGAGGGGTCCTCAGAGGATCCTGGGAAAAGGACCTTCTCCTTCAGAGATGGGGGAACTCCTCCCAAAGAAAAATGGGTACCAAAGGATCCAAATCCAGACTGGGTAGATGTGGGGACCGAGTTGAATCCGCCCATCATCAAACCCCAGAATCACCAGCACGAAAATCCTCTGGTTCAACCCATCCTGATGACTGCCTCCAGAAAGGCGGGGGCAACCCAGAACCAGGGGAATCCGAAATGTTTCCCATATCTAGCTGTCACCTCCTTCTTTCAGATTCCAAAGACACCAAATAGACTCCTGCCCAAATCACCTTTCTGTCAGTGTCCAAAACCAAGAAACTAACCCACCAGTTGTCCAAAAATGTACATTAGCCTTGCCCCCTTGAGGAGAAGGAGGGAAGTTCTATGCCTCGGTCCAAATACAGGGGCAGTGTACAATTTTGGCACTGGTGGACACTGGATCCCAAGCTACCCTTCTGTCAAAAAGGGCCTTTGATCAACTGAATTCAGGAAGGGGGGAGAAATATAAAATTCCTCTCACCCCTCTTCCTGGACAACTTCGACGGGAAGGAAATTCCCGTTGAGGGGACTGCGGATTTGGACATTAAAATTGGATGACACAAGGTGGAGCACCCGGTCATAGTTGTGACTCCAGAGTTCACACCTTGTTTACTGGGAAATGACATCCTGAGTAGGTTGTCACCCCTCATAGATTGTGTAAACAAGATCCTCTGGACCCAGACAAACCGACCAAACAAATTGAAACATAGTGTCAACCATGTTAGGTTAAACGGCACCTGCCACATGGTTGAACAAAAACCTGACCAAATAAAATTTCACTTCCAGAATAATCAAATCCCAGACGTGACAGTAATTGCAGTAGGACAACAAACTGGTGATGGGGAGTCCTCTCTGTTTCTGAAAATCAACCCTCCTTCCAGTCTAAGTTGGCATTCCACACTGGAAGGAAACACTCTGAAATTCTTTACAAATTCACAATCAGAAAATCCCACTCCTATAGTCCAGAAAGATGAAAAAGCCTGGCTGATATTCAGAAAATTGTAGAGTAGTTGTTCATCCCTATTCAGTTAAATGAGGGGAAGGACTCTGTTCTCACCCGAGTGTGTGTGAACAACGGTAAGAGCTTCATCAGCGAGGCCATGTTCCGCAAACTCCCAAAAGATTCAGCCATTCCAACATTTAAACTGTTAGACAAATGGGAAATGGACCTGGAAACACCCAATTCCAAACATCTCCTGCCTAGCAGGAGTATGCTCGGAATTTCCATAGGCAACACGAGCATAGTCCATAATTGTTGGGCCGTGCAAGATGTCCCTGCTGCATTTTACTTAGGCAGTGACATTCTCAATCGCGTTTCCATTAGTTTGGACCTAATAAACTTCAAAGCCTAGTCCAGATTAGCGGGTAATCCCATGGATTTTGATGACCCAGAGAAAGCATTTAGGTCAGCTCAACTGCTGCCTTATCCAGTTGAAATTCAGATTAGAGAGGAAGTCACCATCCCAGAACGGACCTGACAATTCTCACTGGAAGTGAAAGTTAAAAGAGGACAGAAACTGAAAAACTCTGACGCTTATATTCATCTGAATGCTCATTTCCAACAGCAAGGGTTGGGGGTAAACCCAACATCACTAGTCAACATAGAACATGACACCATTCCAATGGAGGTGGATAACAGTGACTTAAAGAGTATCACTCTGACCGCAGGCACCATTATTGGAATGGCGGTTGATGACCGAGATTTTTCCATAGATTTAGGTAATGAACTGTTAGGGCCAATCCCCAAGGACTGTTTTGACAGTGATAGTGACGATGCCTTCCCCACCTGAAGCCACCAGTTCAAATCAGCACTTTGACCAGGGACTTCTCCACCCAGCTGGAGGAGGCCGCTGAGATAGCAAAACCTGAAGTCTTTCCAGGTTTCAGGCAGATGGTTGAAGAGAGAGTCAACCTAGCCGATGCCTGTGAGACTCTGGAGCAAAAGCAACAATCGAAACAAGTTTTCTTAGAATTTCAAGATCTCTTTGCGGTGGACTCAAATGACTGTGGTTGCACCGACATCCACACAACAACAATTCCCACGGACCCTGGCATGACTCCAGTGTTTGTGAAGCAATATCGTTTGCTTCTTGTATCAATGGAGTCCCTTACTGAAATAATTAAGAACCTTGAGTCCCGTGGGATCATTCGTCCAGTCCACAGCACCTTCAATAATCCAGTACTGGGGTTTTTGAAACAACAAACAGGTCCATATGTCCCAATGGCCTCTTCCCTACATTGACCAAGGGCTGGCCCAGATCCAGGGGTCACAGGCATTCGCTGTAATAGACCTGACCAATGGGTACTGGACTGTACCTGTCAGTAGGGAGGACCAATACAAGCTGGCTTTCACCTTCGGGGGGGCAGCAGTACACATGGACCCGGACTCCTTTTGGATACATCAACTCCGGCAATGAATTTAACATTTTTCTAAACAAAGCCATACCCGACCTGGGTGAAAGGGGTAACCTGGCCTATGTAGATGATGTTTTAGTCAAAAGCTCAACTGTGGAGGAACCCATAGCGGGGATCCGTTATGTTCTGACACAGTTGAGGGCTGCCGGAGAAAATCTCTCCTTTCAAAAGGCACAGTGGTGCAGGACCCGTGTAAATTTCCTGCGGCATGAGAAAACTCCTCAGGGTCTCTGTCCCCAGGAAAAGAAAGTGGAAGCACTTCAGAAAATAAAAGACCCCACAACTCTGCGGGAACTAAGGAGCCTCCTTGGACTAACTAATTACAGCAGAAAGTTCATTGAGGATTACGCAGAGATCACAAGACCCCTGATTCATCTTTTGAAGGGGGGGTCAAGTGGGAGTGGGGTCCAGAACAAGCAGAGGTAGTAAAACAACTCAAAAGAAGCCTCTCACAAGCGCCTTACCTAGCTTACCCTGTCAAAAACAAGGAGTTCTTCTTAGAGACAGGGTTCTCAAATACATGCTTGACTGCAGTATTTATCAAAAGCATGACAAGGTCAATAAAGTAATCTCCTATGCGAGTAAGACTTTATCCTCTGTGGAGGAAAAATTCAATGATTGTGAGAAGGCACTCCTGGCAATGGTGTGGGCATTGAAGAATTAGTGCCCGTTTATCCAGGGGGAACACATCATAGTGGAGACTCCACACCAGCCTCTGCAATATCTCCAAAGTGACAGAACCCGGGCCGTAAATGTGAGTAATTACCAAATTACTTCCTTGATTCTGTCAATACAAGGCTTTCCTGTGGAGGTCAGATATGGCCAAAACAAGAAGAGTCCCCTCACGCAAGGTCTGGCTTACTTGCATTATTGTGCCAGAGAAAACTGTCTCGAGGAGGAAAGTCTTAAAATCAAGGACAACATGGAGGCATACCTTAATTCCCCACACAAAGTCTTTGAAGAAGACCAGTGTGAGGGAATGCGCATGGTCTATGTGGATGGATGTTCTTACCATGTTGACAACAACGGGGAGAAGGAGCTTGTGGCCGGCGTAGGGAATGCATGGGTGAATGATGCCCCAGAACCCTCCGCTGGGTACAAAATCAGTCCCCGAAGTAGTCAAGTGGCAGAGTTGATGGCTGTGCATCAAGCCATCCTCACTGCTGTCCAACACCAACTCCACGAACTGGTCATAATCACAGATTCAAATTATGTACGGAACGGGTTCATGGAGCACCTGGTTAACTGGAAAACCAGAGGCATGCTATGTGCTAATAACAAACCATTGAAACATGGGAAATTAATCCAAAATATTGATGATCTGGTCACCTCGAATGGGATGACCATCTGCTGGAAAAAGATTAAGGGTCATTCTAAAGTAGAGGGACCTGGCAAAACTTGAAATGGCCTAGCTGATCAGCTGGCCAAAACCGGAGCCATCCAAGGGGATCTACTTGAGATCGAGTCCCTGTTGGGGGAAATCCAGGTCGCTGCTATAAATAGGTCTCATACAAATTCCTCACAATGAACTCAACTGCACAGTGGAGTAAGGAGACCCCAGATGCTGATTTGATTATGGCTCAAAAAGGGGATCCAATAATTGGTAAGTTTTATCAACACATTGAGGACCCTGAGAACTTTCCCCTGACAGATACCGATTACATAGGGAAAGAGGACCTCAGAGTGTTGATGAAATGTCCAAAAATGTTCCGAATCCAAGACGGTTTGTTGGTGAGGAGATCCCTAGCTGGCCATGACCAATGGGTGGTCCCCAACTCATTCGGAAGCCTGATGCTAAGTCACGCCCATGATGCGGCCACAGCCGGTCATTGGGGGTTTCATACGACACTTGAAATCTTAAGAGAGGTTGCATACTGGCCACATATGAGGTAGGACCTCGACCAATACTTGAAGGGGTGTCTTGTGTGTGCACAATTTCAGCCAACATCCCTCACACACCGTGCGCCTCTCCAAAAGAGGGGGATGACACTGCCTTGGTCAGATGTACAAGTCAATTTTATCGGGCCGGTGATTCGCTTCTCTAGGGGGAACAAGTACATGTTGACCGTGACATGCTTGTTCACTAAATGGGTGGAATGTCACCTGGCCCCAAATTGCAAGGCAGAAACAGCAGCTGCCCTGATGATCAACCACATCTTCTCGCGTTTTGGACTACCCCAAAGAATTGAGTCAGACCGAGGAAGTCACTTCACTAGCGAAGTGATGACAATGATGTGGGAGATACTTGGGGTCAAAAGGAAACTACACATTGCTTACCGGCTAACCTCTAGTGGTGAGTGAGAGATACAACAAGAAAATTGTGAGCATATTAAAAAAGTTTGTGGCAGATTCTGGGCCAAGTTGGGACATTCAATTACCTCTTGTCCTGATGGCCATCAGATCTACCCCTTCTTCTGCAACTAAAATGTCACAGTTTGAGCAGATGACTGGACGAAGGATGGTGCTCCCCCAGCATCTGCTCTACAGAACCCAAGAGCAGTCCTTGATAAATGCCTCCACAACTCATGAGTATGTTGAGAATCTGAGAAAACACCTTCAACATGCTTTTGCCTATGCTCAGCGGAATCTCGAAAGATCTGCAGACAGTATGAAGACCCACTATGACCTGAAGACAACTAGAAAAGAATACCAAGTAGGAGACCGGGTCTACTTGTACAATTTCCAAAGGAACCAGGCCAAACAGCGCAAATTTCTTCCTAGCTGGTGGGGTTCTTTTGAAATTGTCTACAGAATCTCACCAGTCGCCTACAAAATCTGTATCCCCAAAGGCAGTTTGGGAGAAGGGGAAGATAAGTGGGTCCACATCAACCAGCTGAAGTGTTGCCATCCTAGGCACTCTCTGCAGCAACTAGAGGATTCATCTGGAAACCCAGAGGGGGACATTCCAGCTTCCTAGAAATTTACGACTGTAAAAACCATTCCATCTGTTGCAATCAGTAATAATTATAAGCAGGAAAGATTGTCATTCAGATGTCAAATGTATGCGTCTACCCCACTACATGAATGGTGGTGGGGAAATGTCTACAAATATGCTCTCTTTTGTCATCATAGGACGGAAAACATGGATGCCAATACCAAGGAGGACCACTCAGTGACCGGAAGGAAAGACCCAAGGGGCCCGGGGTATCGCTCCATACTCTCATCCGGAACCGGCGAGGAGAATCTGTCGATCTACCATTGATGGGAGAAGCAGACGAATTTTTTCACTTGGACCAAAGAGAAAAACTGAACATCCCAAATCTCCCGACTTCCCCTTGACGGGCGGTCAAAAGTCAAGTCACGAGGGGGAGCATGTGGGATGTATTAACCCACTTATGCTCTGCCCTGCGACATCACTGTGTGCTGATGGTGCCAGAATCATTAAAATGGCTGCAAAAGACCTATGCGCGCCTAAACCTAAGGAAATTGCGCTCTATAAAGCAAAAAATATGGATGGCAAATCAACCATGCATGTTGTCAGTGGTGGAACGGAGACCACACTTCTGATACATGTCATTGGGCTGCCCAAACAGTAAAGATGGAGACTGCATGAAAAGCAGTGCTTGATGAAAGAAATCCGGAATCTTGTTTTTAAATCTTTTCTTGGTTGCTGGAAATACAAAATGCTGGTGCAAAACAACCACAAACATCCAATCTTCTTGTTGGGTGTCACATATTACTGAATTCAAGAAATCACTGTGAAATTGCAATGTCCTGGAAAGCTGAATTGGTCATCTAAACACCCACGGCAAATGGTGCCTGGTTGTGGGATCTGTCAAAATCTGGGCGCAGTACCAGCGGCGGCCTGAATGACTGTTTCAAAAGCCTGTTTTAAAACTGTAAACTTGTACCATTAAGATCTAATGTCTAAAATCTAAGTAACCTGTCATCAAGAGAAAACTAGGTTGTAACTATTTAAACTTCATGGTTTAGAGTCTGGAATCAGTGTTCTAGATGTTAGTTTTAAAATTGCAAGTTTATTTTAAACAAAGAAAAATGTAACAAAGTGACATTTAAATTCAGCCTGTCTCCAAGCCAAAATCACAAACAAACTTCCCCAACCGGGCCAGTCAACCCCCTTCTACTCTCTAGACCAGGAACTCACATTCATGTGTTGATTAAGAGGGGCGGAGCACTTGGGCTGCTCTGTGAAAGGCATAATGGACGTCCTCTCAGTCAAGGAGATGCTAATCAGGAAGGATCGTAAAAGGCCTCTGCCAGAGGAAGGGGGCGGAGATTGCTGCGGAACTGCAAGCAGGAGAAGGAGGCGGGGACAGACAACATTTGTTGATTCAAAATGGACCAAAAGCATATTTCTAAAAAGACTGATAATTTACGGTAAACAATTGTAAAATAAATATGTTAACCCGGGACTTCTGAACCTAAATTTATTCTGCACATTTTAAGAGGAGCCAGAACTCTGTGCTAGGTTCTGGGAATGCACAGTGAAAATTCTGGTTTTGTAGCAAATGTATTTATGTCAGAAGCATGAAACTTCACACGCTTATGCCCATATACAATGCACACATGTGTACAAATTTTGGACGAATTAGATATTGTATCCTAGACCAAAAGTGCAAATTCTGTCAAATCCAGACCCAAGACCCTACAGAGATGGGGCTTGCAAGAGTATTTGTTCCATAAAATATGTGATCTATGCATGTTATCTTTTATAAAGATTGCACAAATGTAAATATGTATTATACCCAAAAGTAGATTTTTGGTTCAAAAGGCAAGGGGAGGATGTTCTGAATCATAAAACCACATCATCATGGTGACACCCTGTTTTGTCCTCCAATCAAGGGAGAAAGTGGACTCTAGGCAATAGGGGTGCACTTAGGATAATTCAGCATACACACCCCTTTATCAAATGCATAAATAGAGACATCTGAGGACTTAGAAAGACTCACAGATCCACCCATCATCCCAATCTTGGCGAAGCATCCTGCAGGAGAACTATCCATATTCCAGACTGCAGAAACCTGGCAAGCAGAAAGGCTCATTGCTAGCTGAACCACTTTCAGCTGGGCCTTAACTTCCAGACCCATCCCACAAACCTAAAGGGGAAACAAAAGAAACAGCCAGGCTGTGCTGTACTGCTTGCCTGCCTAATAACTATCTTCAGAACCAGAAGGGCAGATTAAACCCAATACTGTGCTGTGCGATGCTGTGACCAGAGAGCCATTGTAGATCCAGTCCAGTCGTGCTACCGTGCAGACCAGAGCGCCTTGCTGTCCAGTCCGGTGTGCCCAGCAGAATCCTAGAATCCCTGAACTGAATCCCTGATGTTCTGTTCAAATACATATAGTGAGTATCCAGAGTATAGAATTGCATCACTAGCCTATATACTGTCCATAGTAATCCCTATCTAAATCCATCCTATATTATCTTTAGAAACCTGCATTGTTAGAATTATTTTGAATTGCCTGAACTCTCTATCTCACTCCTACTATCTTCCTACTGTAATAATATAGTTAAAATCATCTTTGTTCTGATATATTGCATCTGAAGAAGGCAAGCTTCTCGGCTGGCAGTCGCCATGATCAAGTGACTGAGCTTCCGTGTAGCAATTGCTTCTTCATAGTCTCCCCTAGTGTAAAGAAACCCTGTTTGCCTTTTAAAAGCGCATCCTTGTTTTCCCATTTGCCTCTATCTGAAAAAAACGACCTCCACGAAAACGTCCATAACCATTTTCATGCTAGAAACGACATTTAAGTGCCTGCTTGTAGCTAATATCCTAAGCTTTCTATAGAACCCAAAACCGCATCCCAAATCCTTATAGTTCTCCTGCGATCGCAATTACCGCATGCGGAAAAGTTTGCAGCAAATTTTCATTTTGGCAAATCTATAATGTATAAAATAGCTTTTCATTGCACCCAACCTCAAATTTCAGTTTTCCCATTGCTTACTACTCTCACGTCATTGCTAGTGTTTGTCCACAACCATATAAAGTGGCTGCCATTAGAATTCCAACAATTTCTGTGATTTAGCACATTTTTTGTGTTTTTGCCTATTCCATTCAAAGCCAACATTAAAACCATTTTGACAGTTTGCCAATTATTCCTGTTTCTCTCTTGTGTTGCTGGGGGGTAATTGGGATTGACATTTGTTTGAATTCTGCATTCCTGATACCTGTTCTCTCTCCCCCTAAATCTCTATACTGCACATTGGGGGGCTGAGGGGTGTGCAGGGGGAAATAGTAACCACACTGCTATTTGATTTGAATATACGCCCAAAAGTATTATTGCTGTGCTGCATTATTTGGGCGCATCTATACTCTGTGTGATTAAAGAGATTTCTTAGTGTGACATCACCCCATTGGTGATTATTGTATCCCCATTAAAAATAGTGTGATTATATTGTGAATATATAAATAAATATTTTAACTTTGCAAACCAGCCTGATTCCTGATTCAGTGTGACCGGGGGGGTGGGTTCCAAGAGAGGGGCGTGATATAAGTGGTACATCGTTCAGAATAAAAGAACTTATAGACACAAATAATTAAATAAGGATTTCAGTTGTGCATTACACGCTAGGCATTGACTTAGGTGAAGTGCCGGATTGAAATCACTTACAGATTGGGGGCTCGTCGGGGATCCTGAATTTGACATACCACTTGTGACAGTCTAATACAGAGTGCTAACTGACGGGGTACATAAACCCTGTTGGGCTACCACACTGTGATACTCTGTGAGAAGCACCCTTCAATCGAAACACCCCAAGGAAATTGGCCTATTTTGCAAAAATAAAATAACTCCTGTAAGTCAGAAAGGAAATTAATATTTCCGGAATGGCGACCCTAGTAGAAATTAATATGGTAAGAGAACACCTACTGCACAAATTATTTGTCAGGGGTGAATGGACAGAACAGAATCAGAATGTTTGGTTGCAGGAAATTAAAGAACAGGCCACTGCCACAGGATTAGACACATGGCAGAATCAAGGTCCATTACACATGGCACTGAGTGAATTGTACATGGCCCCTAAGGTAAAAGAAGAGCAAAGTAAAATTGCCAAAATAGCGGCACATCTGTACCTCCATATTGGAGCAATACAGGAGAAATATGCCGAAAACCTTGATCTGGCAAATAGGCATGTACAATCACTAGAAAAGCCCAAATTGATTTGGACTCTGCAGAGCAAAGGCTACAAAAGAGCTTAGAATCAGAAAATGAAACCAGGCAGTACCTGATCAAAATAAAAGGAGATCTGGATATCCTGCAGCAGGAGAAGGTAGAGCAGAATACCGAAGTACTGGCGCTGCAGAATTAGTGCCAAGAAAGTTTGGACTCCCTACTACGGAGCCAACAAAAGCTGGAGCAGCAAATGAACTACAATAGAGTATGTGCAGAGCAGATTGTCACCCTGCAAAACCGCCTAGACCAAGTTAAAGAAGAAAATAATACATTAATTCTCAAAGACCTTGACACCCAGTCAGAATTTGATGAAGAGTGCCAGAAAGCTGGTGCAATTCAAAAACAAAGGTACGACCTGGCTGCACAGAGGGGTACTCTCTTTCAGGAAAGGGACACCTTAGGCCAGGAGATCAGTTATTTAAAAGCTCAAATGGAAGAAAATCACCTGGCCCTTCAGGGACTGGGTGAACTCCAAAAAGACCACGGAAAACTGTTAGAGCACGCCAGAAAAATGGAAGATGCTCTAGCCAAGAAGGACCAGGCCAGTAAGGACAGGACTCAGGAGGTAACCCTCCTGCAGCAAAAATTGTCCCAATTTTCGAAACTTACCCAGGAAGCACAGAGAGACACTGAGGCTCTCTGTGAGAAAAATGACAGTCTCCACAGACAGGTAGCTATGCAGGAACAACTCATAGAGACTAGTAAGGCCTTGATAGAAGAGCAAAAGGGCCAAATTCTTGCATGGCAACAGGGAGTAGGGCCTGAGAGAGATGAGGTCCGCTGGGAAAGGGAAACACCTGAGCATAACCTCAGGAACCCTGGTACCAGAGACTTTCATCTCTTCAACTCCATGGACTCTGCCACCCCCATGTCCACTGGTGCACATGAGCCAAGTGCCACGGAGATGGCAGACTTCAACCCAATGAGAAATATGGGGCTCATAGATCAGCACCTCCCATGAATGGATGTGCGGGCATCTGTGTATGGGTTCCCAAGTGCTAGGGCCATCTTCTCTGATCAGGGAGACTCCAATGAGGGGAGGGTCAGAAAGATGGATCCTCAAAAATATAATTTCCCCAGAGAACAGATGGTAAAATTTAGTGGGGACTCCATGAGAGTAGGTCCACTAAGGGCATCTTGAAAACCTCTTCCCAGCTAGGACAGTGGGGGTGGGAGGTACTGGGCCAATCCTGGGAGCAAGGAAGAATCAAAAGACTCTTCTGAGCTCCACAGGACTCAAGAAACTAGGCCCCCACATTCTGCCAGCCATTCCCAAGCTCGCAGAATCCAGGAGAGCCTAGAAGACCAGACAGGCACCTCTGGTAGCAGTGCCTCTGAGTCAGAGGATGAGTGGACCAGGGTCACCCGAACCAAAAAAGCCAACAAGGTCAGGAGGGCCTTGCTCAAGGATCCCCTAAAACAAATAAAAGCCTTCAGGAGCGTCATCACGCCCTATCATAAGAATGCAAAGTATTCGGTTTTGGTGCCCCTTGAGCTATTTGAACAAATGATGGCCACTTTCCATTTGAAGGACAGCCAAAGCTTTATTCAATATGTAAAGTGGACCTTTTCTCCCGAGTACTCCAGCTTCTTTGCGGGGCTGGGGGATCAGAATCATTCCAGATGGTCCACCTATAGGGCGGCCATCCTGAAACATTTTTCTATTCACAGGAATCTTCAGGAGGCTCGCAAGGCAGCCTACAACTTGCAATGTGGGGAAGATCAGGCCCCACAAGAATGTGTTCAAGAGTTAAAACGCACCTTTGCGCCGACCACTAGAAAGGTACGCACTGACAGCAAAGAGTTTGTAAACACTTTCTTCTATGCTCTCCCTAAGTATATCATGACCAGCTAGTGAGGGAATTTCACGAGAAAAGATCACTAGACTGGGTCATTGAACAAGCCACACACATTTATGAGGTGCAAAAGCCAATGGAAAACAAAAATAATCCAAAAAGCCCCAAAACAACCAATACCCCTGCTTCTGCTAAAGTGGCGGAGGTGAAGGTTGCCCCCATTTTGGATTTAGAGATGGGGGGCTAAAAACCTGCCCGCACAGAATCAAAACAACCCCAAACCCAGAAGGCCCTCGGGCCAATCACAAACAAGGAGCAAGGGAGGTAATCGCACAAATGGGATCCCTAACTCCCCTGACTACATCAGCCCACGCTACAAGGGGAATAGAATTAGCCCATCCTGGGTTATGTGTGGACTCCTCCAGCCCAAGGGGTGTGGGGGGATCCAACCAGATAGCAGCTAACCTAGGGAACTTCCCTCCTCACTTCCCCCAGGAGGGCAGTAATCCCCCAAATAGCGGACAGAATTTCTTCCCAAGGTACCCGCAAAACTTTAACCCCCAAAACAATCCATCGTTCTTTCCCCACTTTCCTGAGCCCAGACAGCCAAATCCGGAAGAGGGGAGGCCAAGGGTGGAGGGGTACCCAAACTTTCCTAACCCAGGGTATTTTGGGAGAAGGGATAGCTACCCTTCCCAGGGTCAGCCCAGGGGAGACATGAGGACCCCGTACCAGCCAGAGCGGATGTCCCAACTAGAGCGCTAAGTCCAGAACATGGCACAGGATCTGGGTCGCATGCTGAGGGCTCAACAGAACCCTCAGATGAGCATGGTGGTGCAGAATGCCTCAAATCCAGGACCTGTGCTCCAGAGCAATGACAGGGGAAGAACCCCGACAACCCACCGGTTCCCAGGTAGGAGGCACAAAGGGAAGGGGGGTGTAAAGCCTTTGAGGAAGCTTCCTTCCCCACTTGTAAAAAGCCCCTGGAAACCCAGTAACCGGAACAAAAATCTCCTGCCCCCGACAGTCTGCAACCCAAGGAGCAGAGGGGGGGTAGGAGAAATAAAGGGCCCAAAAAGACCCATTTTGAGGAGGAGGTAGAAATATTCCAGTTTGAAGGAGAGGGGTCCTCAGAGGATCCTGGGAAAAGGACCTTCTCCTTCAGAGATGGGGGAACTCCTCCCAAAGAAAAATGGGTACCAAAGGATCCAAATCCAGACTGGGTAGATGTGGGGACCGAGTTGAATCCGCCCATCATCAAACCCCAGAATCACCAGCACGAAAATCCTCTGGTTCAACCCATCCTGATGACTGCCTCCAGAAAGGCGGGGGCAACCCAGAACCAGGGGAATCCGAAATGTTTCCCATATCTAGCTGTCACCTCCTTCTTTCAGATTCCAAAGACACCAAATAGACTCCTGCCCAAATCACCTTTCTGTCAGTGTCCAAAACCAAGAAACTAACCCACCAGTTGTCCAAAAATGTACATTAGCCTTGCCCCCTTGAGGAGAAGGAGGGAAGTTCTATGCCTCGGTCCAAATACAGGGGCAGTGTACAATTTTGGCACTGGTGGACACTGGATCCCAAGCTACCCTTCTGTCAAAAAGGGCCTTTGATCAACTGAATTCAGGAAGGGGGGAGAAATATAAAATTCCTCTCACCCCTCTTCCTGGACAACTTCGACGGGAAGGAAATTCCCGTTGAGGGGACTGCGGATTTGGACATTAAAATTGGATGACACAAGGTGGAGCACCCGGTCATAGTTGTGACTCCAGAGTTCACACCTTGTTTACTGGGAAATGACATCCTGAGTAGGTTGTCACCCCTCATAGATTGTGTAAACAAGATCCTCTGGACCCAGACAAACCGACCAAACAAATTGAAACATAGTGTCAACCATGTTAGGTTAAACGGCACCTGCCACATGGTTGAACAAAAACCTGACCAAATAAAATTTCACTTCCAGAATAATCAAATCCCAGACGTGACAGTAATTGCAGTAGGACAACAAACTGGTGATGGGGAGTCCTCTCTGTTTCTGAAAATCAACCCTCCTTCCAGTCTAAGTTGGCATTCCACACTGGAAGGAAACACTCTGAAATTCTTTACAAATTCACAATCAGAAAATCCCACTCCTATAGTCCAGAAAGATGAAAAAGCCTGGCTGATATTCAGAAAATTGTAGAGTAGTTGTTCATCCCTATTCAGTTAAATGAGGGGAAGGACTCTGTTCTCACCCGAGTGTGTGTGAACAACGGTAAGAGCTTCATCAGCGAGGCCATGTTCCGCAAACTCCCAAAAGATTCAGCCATTCCAACATTTAAACTGTTAGACAAATGGGAAATGGACCTGGAAACACCCAATTCCAAACATCTCCTGCCTAGCAGGAGTATGCTCGGAATTTCCATAGGCAACACGAGCATAGTCCATAATTGTTGGGCCGTGCAAGATGTCCCTGCTGCATTTTACTTAGGCAGTGACATTCTCAATCGCGTTTCCATTAGTTTGGACCTAATAAACTTCAAAGCCTAGTCCAGATTAGCGGGTAATCCCATGGATTTTGATGACCCAGAGAAAGCATTTAGGTCAGCTCAACTGCTGCCTTATCCAGTTGAAATTCAGATTAGAGAGGAAGTCACCATCCCAGAACGGACCTGACAATTCTCACTGGAAGTGAAAGTTAAAAGAGGACAGAAACTGAAAAACTCTGACGCTTATATTCATCTGAATGCTCATTTCCAACAGCAAGGGTTGGGGGTAAACCCAACATCACTAGTCAACATAGAACATGACACCATTCCAATGGAGGTGGATAACAGTGACTTAAAGAGTATCACTCTGACCGCAGGCACCATTATTGGAATGGCGGTTGATGACCGAGATTTTTCCATAGATTTAGGTAATGAACTGTTAGGGCCAATCCCCAAGGACTGTTTTGACAGTGATAGTGACGATGCCTTCCCCACCTGAAGCCACCAGTTCAAATCAGCACTTTGACCAGGGACTTCTCCACCCAGCTGGAGGAGGCCGCTGAGATAGCAAAACCTGAAGTCTTTCCAGGTTTCAGGCAGATGGTTGAAGAGAGAGTCAACCTAGCCGATGCCTGTGAGACTCTGGAGCAAAAGCAACAATCGAAACAAGTTTTCTTAGAATTTCAAGATCTCTTTGCGGTGGACTCAAATGACTGTGGTTGCACCGACATCCACACAACAACAATTCCCACGGACCCTGGCATGACTCCAGTGTTTGTGAAGCAATATCGTTTGCTTCTTGTATCAATGGAGTCCCTTACTGAAATAATTAAGAACCTTGAGTCCCGTGGGATCATTCGTCCAGTCCACAGCACCTTCAATAATCCAGTACTGGGGTTTTTGAAACAACAAACAGGTCCATATGTCCCAATGGCCTCTTCCCTACATTGACCAAGGGCTGGCCCAGATCCAGGGGTCACAGGCATTCGCTGTAATAGACCTGACCAATGGGTACTGGACTGTACCTGTCAGTAGGGAGGACCAATACAAGCTGGCTTTCACCTTCGGGGGGGCAGCAGTACACATGGACCCGGACTCCTTTTGGATACATCAACTCCGGCAATGAATTTAACATTTTTCTAAACAAAGCCATACCCGACCTGGGTGAAAGGGGTAACCTGGCCTATGTAGATGATGTTTTAGTCAAAAGCTCAACTGTGGAGGAACCCATAGCGGGGATCCGTTATGTTCTGACACAGTTGAGGGCTGCCGGAGAAAATCTCTCCTTTCAAAAGGCACAGTGGTGCAGGACCCGTGTAAATTTCCTGCGGCATGAGAAAACTCCTCAGGGTCTCTGTCCCCAGGAAAAGAAAGTGGAAGCACTTCAGAAAATAAAAGACCCCACAACTCTGCGGGAACTAAGGAGCCTCCTTGGACTAACTAATTACAGCAGAAAGTTCATTGAGGATTACGCAGAGATCACAAGACCCCTGATTCATCTTTTGAAGGGGGGGTCAAGTGGGAGTGGGGTCCAGAACAAGCAGAGGTAGTAAAACAACTCAAAAGAAGCCTCTCACAAGCGCCTTACCTAGCTTACCCTGTCAAAAACAAGGAGTTCTTCTTAGAGACAGGGTTCTCAAATACATGCTTGACTGCAGTATTTATCAAAAGCATGACAAGGTCAATAAAGTAATCTCCTATGCGAGTAAGACTTTATCCTCTGTGGAGGAAAAATTCAATGATTGTGAGAAGGCACTCCTGGCAATGGTGTGGGCATTGAAGAATTAGTGCCCGTTTATCCAGGGGGAACACATCATAGTGGAGACTCCACACCAGCCTCTGCAATATCTCCAAAGTGACAGAACCCGGGCCGTAAATGTGAGTAATTACCAAATTACTTCCTTGATTCTGTCAATACAAGGCTTTCCTGTGGAGGTCAGATATGGCCAAAACAAGAAGAGTCCCCTCACGCAAGGTCTGGCTTACTTGCATTATTGTGCCAGAGAAAACTGTCTCGAGGAGGAAAGTCTTAAAATCAAGGACAACATGGAGGCATACCTTAATTCCCCACACAAAGTCTTTGAAGAAGACCAGTGTGAGGGAATGCGCATGGTCTATGTGGATGGATGTTCTTACCATGTTGACAACAACGGGGAGAAGGAGCTTGTGGCCGGCGTAGGGAATGCATGGGTGAATGATGCCCCAGAACCCTCCGCTGGGTACAAAATCAGTCCCCGAAGTAGTCAAGTGGCAGAGTTGATGGCTGTGCATCAAGCCATCCTCACTGCTGTCCAACACCAACTCCACGAACTGGTCATAATCACAGATTCAAATTATGTACGGAACGGGTTCATGGAGCACCTGGTTAACTGGAAAACCAGAGGCATGCTATGTGCTAATAACAAACCATTGAAACATGGGAAATTAATCCAAAATATTGATGATCTGGTCACCTCGAATGGGATGACCATCTGCTGGAAAAAGATTAAGGGTCATTCTAAAGTAGAGGGACCTGGCAAAACTTGAAATGGCCTAGCTGATCAGCTGGCCAAAACCGGAGCCATCCAAGGGGATCTACTTGAGATCGAGTCCCTGTTGGGGGAAATCCAGGTCGCTGCTATAAATAGGTCTCATACAAATTCCTCACAATGAACTCAACTGCACAGTGGAGTAAGGAGACCCCAGATGCTGATTTGATTATGGCTCAAAAAGGGGATCCAATAATTGGTAAGTTTTATCAACACATTGAGGACCCTGAGAACTTTCCCCTGACAGATACCGATTACATAGGGAAAGAGGACCTCAGAGTGTTGATGAAATGTCCAAAAATGTTCCGAATCCAAGACGGTTTGTTGGTGAGGAGATCCCTAGCTGGCCATGACCAATGGGTGGTCCCCAACTCATTCGGAAGCCTGATGCTAAGTCACGCCCATGATGCGGCCACAGCCGGTCATTGGGGGTTTCATACGACACTTGAAATCTTAAGAGAGGTTGCATACTGGCCACATATGAGGTAGGACCTCGACCAATACTTGAAGGGGTGTCTTGTGTGTGCACAATTTCAGCCAACATCCCTCACACACCGTGCGCCTCTCCAAAAGAGGGGGATGACACTGCCTTGGTCAGATGTACAAGTCAATTTTATCGGGCCGGTGATTCGCTTCTCTAGGGGGAACAAGTACATGTTGACCGTGACATGCTTGTTCACTAAATGGGTGGAATGTCACCTGGCCCCAAATTGCAAGGCAGAAACAGCAGCTGCCCTGATGATCAACCACATCTTCTCGCGTTTTGGACTACCCCAAAGAATTGAGTCAGACCGAGGAAGTCACTTCACTAGCGAAGTGATGACAATGATGTGGGAGATACTTGGGGTCAAAAGGAAACTACACATTGCTTACCGGCTAACCTCTAGTGGTGAGTGAGAGATACAACAAGAAAATTGTGAGCATATTAAAAAAGTTTGTGGCAGATTCTGGGCCAAGTTGGGACATTCAATTACCTCTTGTCCTGATGGCCATCAGATCTACCCCTTCTTCTGCAACTAAAATGTCACAGTTTGAGCAGATGACTGGACGAAGGATGGTGCTCCCCCAGCATCTGCTCTACAGAACCCAAGAGCAGTCCTTGATAAATGCCTCCACAACTCATGAGTATGTTGAGAATCTGAGAAAACACCTTCAACATGCTTTTGCCTATGCTCAGCGGAATCTCGAAAGATCTGCAGACAGTATGAAGACCCACTATGACCTGAAGACAACTAGAAAAGAATACCAAGTAGGAGACCGGGTCTACTTGTACAATTTCCAAAGGAACCAGGCCAAACAGCGCAAATTTCTTCCTAGCTGGTGGGGTTCTTTTGAAATTGTCTACAGAATCTCACCAGTCGCCTACAAAATCTGTATCCCCAAAGGCAGTTTGGGAGAAGGGGAAGATAAGTGGGTCCACATCAACCAGCTGAAGTGTTGCCATCCTAGGCACTCTCTGCAGCAACTAGAGGATTCATCTGGAAACCCAGAGGGGGACATTCCAGCTTCCTAGAAATTTACGACTGTAAAAACCATTCCATCTGTTGCAATCAGTAATAATTATAAGCAGGAAAGATTGTCATTCAGATGTCAAATGTATGCGTCTACCCCACTACATGAATAGTGGTGGGGAAATGTCTACAAATATGCTCTCTTTTGTCATCATAGGACGGAAAACATGGATGCCAAAACCAAGGAGGACCACTCAGTGACCGGAAGGAAAGACCCAAGGGGCCCGGGGTATCGCTCCATACTCTCATCCGGAACCGGCGAGGAGAATCTGTCGATCTACCATTGATGGGAGAAGCAGACGAATTTTTTCACTTGGACCAAAGAGAAAAACTGAACATCCCAAATCTCCCGACTTCCCCTTGACGGGCGGTCAAAAGTCAAGTCACGAGGGGGAGCATGTGGGATGTATTAACCCACTTATGCTCTGCCCTGGGACATCACTGTGTGCTGATGGTGCCAGAATCATTAAAATGGCTGCAAAAGACCTATGCGCGCCTAAACCTAAAGAAAATTGCGCTCTATAAAGCAAAAAATATGGATGGCAAATCAACCATGCATGTTGTCAGTGGTGGAACGGAGACCACACTTCTGATACATGTCATTGGGCTGCCCAAACAGTAAAGATGGAGACTGCATGAAAAGCAGTGCTTGATGAAAGAAATCTGGAATCTTGTTTTTAAATCTTTTCTTGGTTGCTGGAAATACAAAATGCTGGTGCAAAACAACCACAAACATCCAATCTTCTTGTTGGGTGTCACATATTACTGAATTCAAGAAATCACTGTGAAATTGCAATGTCCTGGAAAGCTGAATTGGTCATCTAAACACCCACGGCAAATGGTGCCTGGTTGTGGGATCTGTCAAAATCTGGGCGCAGTACCAGCGGCGGCCTGAATGACTGTTTCAAAAGCCTGTTTTAAAACTGTAAACTTGTACCATTAAGATCTAATGTCTAAAATCTAAGTAACCTGTCATCAAGAGAAAACTAGGTTGTAACTATTTAAACTTCATGGTTTAGAGTCTGGAATCAGTGTTCTAGATGTTAGTTTTAAAATTGCAAGTTTATTTTAAACAAAGAAAAATGTAACAAAGTGACATTTAAATTCAGCCTGTCTCCAAGCCAAAATCACAAACAAACTTCCCCAACCGGGCCAGTCAACCCCCTTCTACTCTCTAGACCAGGAACTCACATTCATGTGTTGATTAAGAGGGGCGGAGCACTTGGGCTGCTCTGTGAAAGGCATAATGGACTTCCTCTCAGTCAAGGAGATGCTAATCAGGAAGGATCGTAAAAGGCCTCTGCCAGAGGAAGGGGGCGGAGATTGCTGCGGAACTGCAAGCAGGAGAAGGAGGCGGGGACAGACAACATTTGTTGATTCAAAATGGACCAAAAGCATATTTCTAAAAAGACTGATAATTTACGGTAAACAATTGTAAAATAAATATGTTAACCCGGGACTTCTGAACCTAAATTTATTCTGCACATTTTAAGAGGAGCCAGAACTCTGTGCTAGGTTCTGGGAATGCACAGTGAAAATTCTGGTTTTGTAGCAAATGTATTTATGTCAGAAGCATGAAACTTCACACGCTTATGCCCATATACAATGCACACATGTGTACAAATTTTGGACGAATTAGATATTGTATCCTAGACCAAAAGTGCAAATTCTGTCAAATCCAGACCCAAGACCCTACAGAGATGGGGCTTGCAAGAGTATTTGTTCCATAAAATATGTGATCTATGCATGTTATCTTTTATAAAGATTGCACAAATGTAAATATGTATTATACCCAAAAGTAGATTTTTGGTTCAAAAGGCAAGGGGAGGATGTTCTGAATCATAAAACCACATCATCATGGTGACACCCTGTTTTGTCCTCCAATCAAGGGAGAAAGTGGACTCTAGGCAATAGGGGTGCACTTAGGATAATTCAGCATACACACCCCTTTATCAAATGCATAAATAGAGACATCTGAGGACTTAGAAAGACTCACAGATCCACCCATCATCCCAATCTTGGCGAAGCATCCTGCAGGAGAACTATCCATATTCCAGACTCCAGAAACCTGGCAAGCAGAAAGGCTCATTGCTAGCTGAACCACTTTCAGCTGGGCCTTAACTTCCAGACCCATCCCACAAACCTAAAGGGGAAACAAAAGAAACAGCCAGGCTGTGCTGTACTGCTTGCCTGCCTAATAACTATCTTCAGAACCAGAAGGGCAGATTAAACCCAATACTGTGCTGTGCGATGCTGTGACCAGAGAGCCATTGTAGATCCAGTCCAGTCGTGCTACCGTGCAGACCAGAGCGCCTTGCTGTCCAGTCCGGTGTGCCCAGCAGAATCCTAGAATCCCTGAACTGAATCCCTGATGTTCTGTTCAAATACATATAGTGAGTATCCAGAGTATAGAATTGCATCACTAGCCTATATACTGTCCATAGTAATCCCTATCTAAATCCATCCTATATTATCTTTAGAAACCTGCATTGTTAGAATTATTTTGAATTGCCTGAACTCTCTATCTCACTCCTACTATCTTCCTACTGTAATAATATAGTTAAAATCATCTTTGTTCTGATATATTGCATCTGAAGAAGGCAAGCTTCTCGGCTGGCAGTCGCCATGATCAAGTGACTGAGCTTCCGTGTAGCAATTGCTTCTTCATAGTCTCCCCTAGTGTAAAGAAACCCTGTTTGCCTTTTAAAAGCGCATCCTTGTTTTCCCATTTGCCTCTATCTGAAAAAAACGACCTCCACGAAAACGTCCATAACCATTTTCATGCTAGAAACGACATTTAAGTGCCTGCTTGTAGCTAATATCCTAAGCTTTCTATAGAACCCAAAACCGCATCCCAAATCCTTATAGTTCTCCTGCGATCGCAATTACCGCATGCGGAAAAGTTTGCAGCAAATTTTCATTTTGGCAAATCTATAATGTATAAAATAGCTTTTCATTGCACCCAACCTCAAATTTCAGTTTTCCCATTGCTTACTACTCTCACGTCATTGCTAGTGTTTGTCCACAACCATATAAAGTGGCTGCCATTAGAATTCCAACAATTTCTGTGATTTAGCACATTTTTTGTGTTTTTGCCTATTCCATTCAAAGCCAACATTAAAACCATTTTGACAGTTTGCCAATTATTCCTGTTTCTCTCTTGTGTTGCTGGGGGGTAATTGGGATTGACATTTGTTTGAATTCTGCATTCCTGATACCTGTTCTCTCTCCCCCTAAATCTCTATACTGCACATTGGGGGGCTGAGGGGTGTGCAGGGGGAAATAGTAACCACACTGCTATTTGATTTGAATATACGCCCAAAAGTATTATTGCTGTGCTGCATTATTTGGGCGCATCTATACTCTGTGTGATTAAAGAGATTTCTTAGTGTGACATCACCCCATTGGTGATTATTGTATCCCCATTAAAAATAGTGTGATTATATTGTGAATATATAAATAAATATTTTAACTTTGCAAACCAGCCTGATTCCTGATTCAGTGTGACCGGGGGGGTGGGTTCCAAGAGAGGGGCGTGATATAAGTGGTACATCGTTCAGAATAAAAGAACTTATAGACACAAATAATTAAATAAGGATTTCAGTTGTGCATTACACGCTAGGCATTGACTTAGGTGAAGTGCCGGATTGAAATCACTTACAGATTGGGGGCTCGTCGGGGATCCTGAATTTGACATACCACTTGTGACAGTCTAATACAGAGTGCTAACTGACGGGGTACATAAACCCTGTTGGGCTACCACACTGTGATACTCTGTGAGAAGCACCCTTCAATCGAAACACCCCAAGGAAATTGGCCTATTTTGCAAAAATAAAATAACTCCTGTAAGTCAGAAAGGAAATTAATATTTCCGGAATGGCGACCCTAGTAGAAATTAATATGGTAAGAGAACACCTACTGCACAAATTATTTGTCAGGGGTGAATGGACAGAACAGAATCAGAATGTTTGGTTGCAGGAAATTAAAGAACAGGCCACTGCCACAGGATTAGACACATGGCAGAATCAAGGTCCATTACACATGGCACTGAGTGAATTGTACATGGCCCCTAAGGTAAAAGAAGAGCAAAGTAAAATTGCCAAAATAGCGGCACATCTGTACCTCCATATTGGAGCAATACAGGAGAAATATGCCGAAAACCTTGATCTGGCAAATAGGCATGTACAATCACTAGAAAAGCCCAAATTGATTTGGACTCTGCAGAGCAAAGGCTACAAAAGAGCTTAGAATCAGAAAATGAAACCAGGCAGTACCTGATCAAAATAAAAGGAGATCTGGATATCCTGCAGCAGGAGAAGGTAGAGCAGAATACCGAAGTACTGGCGCTGCAGAATTAGTGCCAAGAAAGTTTGGACTCCCTACTACGGAGCCAACAAAAGCTGGAGCAGCAAATGAACTACAATAGAGTATGTGCAGAGCAGATTGTCACCCTGCAAAACCGCCTAGACCAAGTTAAAGAAGAAAATAATACATTAATTCTCAAAGACCTTGACACCCAGTCAGAATTTGATGAAGAGTGCCAGAAAGCTGGTGCAATTCAAAAACAAAGGTACGACCTGGCTGCACAGAGGGGTACTCTCTTTCAGGAAAGGGACACCTTAGGCCAGGAGATCAGTTATTTAAAAGCTCAAATGGAAGAAAATCACCTGGCCCTTCAGGGACTGGGTGAACTCCAAAAAGACCACGGAAAACTGTTAGAGCACGCCAGAAAAATGGAAGATGCTCTAGCCAAGAAGGACCAGGCCAGTAAGGACAGGACTCAGGAGGTAACCCTCCTGCAGCAAAAATTGTCCCAATTTTCGAAACTTACCCAGGAAGCACAGAGAGACACTGAGGCTCTCTGTGAGAAAAATGACAGTCTCCACAGACAGGTAGCTATGCAGGAACAACTCATAGAGACTAGTAAGGCCTTGATAGAAGAGCAAAAGGGCCAAATTCTTGCATGGCAACAGGGAGTAGGGCCTGAGAGAGATGAGGTCCGCTGGGAAAGGGAAACACCTGAGCATAACCTCAGGAACCCTGGTACCAGAGACTTTCATCTCTTCAACTCCATGGACTCTGCCACCCCCATGTCCACTGGTGCACATGAGCCAAGTGCCACGGAGATGGCAGACTTCAACCCAATGAGAAATATGGGGCTCATAGATCAGCACCTCCCATGAATGGATGTGCGGGCATCTGTGTATGGGTTCCCAAGTGCTAGGGCCATCTTCTCTGATCAGGGAGACTCCAATGAGGGGAGGGTCAGAAAGATGGATCCTCAAAAATATAATTTCCCCAGAGAACAGATGGTAAAATTTAGTGGGGACTCCATGAGAGTAGGTCCACTAAGGGCATCTTGAAAACCTCTTCCCAGCTAGGACAGTGGGGGTGGGAGGTACTGGGCCAATCCTGGGAGCAAGGAAGAATCAAAAGACTCTTCTGAGCTCCACAGGACTCAAGAAACTAGGCCCCCACATTCTGCCAGCCATTCCCAAGCTCGCAGAATCCAGGAGAGCCTAGAAGACCAGACAGGCACCTCTGGTAGCAGTGCCTCTGAGTCAGAGGATGAGTGGACCAGGGTCACCCGAACCAAAAAAGCCAACAAGGTCAGGAGGGCCTTGCTCAAGGATCCCCTAAAACAAATAAAAGCCTTCAGGAGCGTCATCACGCCCTATCATAAGAATGCAAAGTATTCGGTTTTGGTGCCCCTTGAGCTATTTGAACAAATGATGGCCACTTTCCATTTGAAGGACAGCCAAAGCTTTATTCAATATGTAAAGTGGACCTTTTCTCCCGAGTACTCCAGCTTCTTTGCGGGGCTGGGGGATCAGAATCATTCCAGATGGTCCACCTATAGGGCGGCCATCCTGAAACATTTTTCTATTCACAGGAATCTTCAGGAGGCTCGCAAGGCAGCCTACAACTTGCAATGTGGGGAAGATCAGGCCCCACAAGAATGTGTTCAAGAGTTAAAACGCACCTTTGCGCCGACCACTAGAAAGGTACGCACTGACAGCAAAGAGTTTGTAAACACTTTCTTCTATGCTCTCCCTAAGTATATCATGACCAGCTAGTGAGGGAATTTCACGAGAAAAGATCACTAGACTGGGTCATTGAACAAGCCACACACATTTATGAGGTGCAAAAGCCAATGGAAAACAAAAATAATCCAAAAAGCCCCAAAACAACCAATACCCCTGCTTCTGCTAAAGTGGCGGAGGTGAAGGTTGCCCCCATTTTGGATTTAGAGATGGGGGGCTAAAAACCTGCCCGCACAGAATCAAAACAACCCCAAACCCAGAAGGCCCTCGGGCCAATCACAAACAAGGAGCAAGGGAGGTAATCGCACAAATGGGATCCCTAACTCCCCTGACTACATCAGCCCACGCTACAAGGGGAATAGAATTAGCCCATCCTGGGTTATGTGTGGACTCCTCCAGCCCAAGGGGTGTGGGGGGATCCAACCAGATAGCAGCTAACCTAGGGAACTTCCCTCCTCACTTCCCCCAGGAGGGCAGTAATCCCCCAAATAGCGGACAGAATTTCTTCCCAAGGTACCCGCAAAACTTTAACCCCCAAAACAATCCATCGTTCTTTCCCCACTTTCCTGAGCCCAGACAGCCAAATCCGGAAGAGGGGAGGCCAAGGGTGGAGGGGTACCCAAACTTTCCTAACCCAGGGTATTTTGGGAGAAGGGATAGCTACCCTTCCCAGGGTCAGCCCAGGGGAGACATGAGGACCCCGTACCAGCCAGAGCGGATGTCCCAACTAGAGCGCTAAGTCCAGAACATGGCACAGGATCTGGGTCGCATGCTGAGGGCTCAACAGAACCCTCAGATGAGCATGGTGGTGCAGAATGCCTCAAATCCAGGACCTGTGCTCCAGAGCAATGACAGGGGAAGAACCCCGACAACCCACCGGTTCCCAGGTAGGAGGCACAAAGGGAAGGGGGGTGTAAAGCCTTTGAGGAAGCTTCCTTCCCCACTTGTAAAAAGCCCCTGGAAACCCAGTAACCGGAACAAAAATCTCCTGCCCCCGACAGTCTGCAACCCAAGGAGCAGAGGGGGGGTAGGAGAAATAAAGGGCCCAAAAAGACCCATTTTGAGGAGGAGGTAGAAATATTCCAGTTTGAAGGAGAGGGGTCCTCAGAGGATCCTGGGAAAAGGACCTTCTCCTTCAGAGATGGGGGAACTCCTCCCAAAGAAAAATGGGTACCAAAGGATCCAAATCCAGACTGGGTAGATGTGGGGACCGAGTTGAATCCGCCCATCATCAAACCCCAGAATCACCAGCACGAAAATCCTCTGGTTCAACCCATCCTGATGACTGCCTCCAGAAAGGCGGGGGCAACCCAGAACCAGGGGAATCCGAAATGTTTCCCATATCTAGCTGTCACCTCCTTCTTTCAGATTCCAAAGACACCAAATAGACTCCTGCCCAAATCACCTTTCTGTCAGTGTCCAAAACCAAGAAACTAACCCACCAGTTGTCCAAAAATGTACATTAGCCTTGCCCCCTTGAGGAGAAGGAGGGAAGTTCTATGCCTCGGTCCAAATACAGGGGCAGTGTACAATTTTGGCACTGGTGGACACTGGATCCCAAGCTACCCTTCTGTCAAAAAGGGCCTTTGATCAACTGAATTCAGGAAGGGGGGAGAAATATAAAATTCCTCTCACCCCTCTTCCTGGACAACTTCGACGGGAAGGAAATTCCCGTTGAGGGGACTGCGGATTTGGACATTAAAATTGGATGACACAAGGTGGAGCACCCGGTCATAGTTGTGACTCCAGAGTTCACACCTTGTTTACTGGGAAATGACATCCTGAGTAGGTTGTCACCCCTCATAGATTGTGTAAACAAGATCCTCTGGACCCAGACAAACCGACCAAACAAATTGAAACATAGTGTCAACCATGTTAGGTTAAACGGCACCTGCCACATGGTTGAACAAAAACCTGACCAAATAAAATTTCACTTCCAGAATAATCAAATCCCAGACGTGACAGTAATTGCAGTAGGACAACAAACTGGTGATGGGGAGTCCTCTCTGTTTCTGAAAATCAACCCTCCTTCCAGTCTAAGTTGGCATTCCACACTGGAAGGAAACACTCTGAAATTCTTTACAAATTCACAATCAGAAAATCCCACTCCTATAGTCCAGAAAGATGAAAAAGCCTGGCTGATATTCAGAAAATTGTAGAGTAGTTGTTCATCCCTATTCAGTTAAATGAGGGGAAGGACTCTGTTCTCACCCGAGTGTGTGTGAACAACGGTAAGAGCTTCATCAGCGAGGCCATGTTCCGCAAACTCCCAAAAGATTCAGCCATTCCAACATTTAAACTGTTAGACAAATGGGAAATGGACCTGGAAACACCCAATTCCAAACATCTCCTGCCTAGCAGGAGTATGCTCGGAATTTCCATAGGCAACACGAGCATAGTCCATAATTGTTGGGCCGTGCAAGATGTCCCTGCTGCATTTTACTTAGGCAGTGACATTCTCAATCGCGTTTCCATTAGTTTGGACCTAATAAACTTCAAAGCCTAGTCCAGATTAGCGGGTAATCCCATGGATTTTGATGACCCAGAGAAAGCATTTAGGTCAGCTCAACTGCTGCCTTATCCAGTTGAAATTCAGATTAGAGAGGAAGTCACCATCCCAGAACGGACCTGACAATTCTCACTGGAAGTGAAAGTTAAAAGAGGACAGAAACTGAAAAACTCTGACGCTTATATTCATCTGAATGCTCATTTCCAACAGCAAGGGTTGGGGGTAAACCCAACATCACTAGTCAACATAGAACATGACACCATTCCAATGGAGGTGGATAACAGTGACTTAAAGAGTATCACTCTGACCGCAGGCACCATTATTGGAATGGCGGTTGATGACCGAGATTTTTCCATAGATTTAGGTAATGAACTGTTAGGGCCAATCCCCAAGGACTGTTTTGACAGTGATAGTGACGATGCCTTCCCCACCTGAAGCCACCAGTTCAAATCAGCACTTTGACCAGGGACTTCTCCACCCAGCTGGAGGAGGCCGCTGAGATAGCAAAACCTGAAGTCTTTCCAGGTTTCAGGCAGATGGTTGAAGAGAGAGTCAACCTAGCCGATGCCTGTGAGACTCTGGAGCAAAAGCAACAATCGAAACAAGTTTTCTTAGAATTTCAAGATCTCTTTGCGGTGGACTCAAATGACTGTGGTTGCACCGACATCCACACAACAACAATTCCCACGGACCCTGGCATGACTCCAGTGTTTGTGAAGCAATATCGTTTGCTTCTTGTATCAATGGAGTCCCTTACTGAAATAATTAAGAACCTTGAGTCCCGTGGGATCATTCGTCCAGTCCACAGCACCTTCAATAATCCAGTACTGGGGTTTTTGAAACAACAAACAGGTCCATATGTCCCAATGGCCTCTTCCCTACATTGACCAAGGGCTGGCCCAGATCCAGGGGTCACAGGCATTCGCTGTAATAGACCTGACCAATGGGTACTGGACTGTACCTGTCAGTAGGGAGGACCAATACAAGCTGGCTTTCACCTTCGGGGGGGCAGCAGTACACATGGACCCGGACTCCTTTTGGATACATCAACTCCGGCAATGAATTTAACATTTTTCTAAACAAAGCCATACCCGACCTGGGTGAAAGGGGTAACCTGGCCTATGTAGATGATGTTTTAGTCAAAAGCTCAACTGTGGAGGAACACATAGCGGGGATCCGTTATGTTCTGACACAGTTGAGGGCTGCCGGAGAAAATCTCTCCTTTCAAAAGGCACAGTGGTGCAGGACCCGTGTAAATTTCCTGCGGCATGAGAAAACTCCTCAGGGTCTCTGTCCCCAGGAAAAGAAAGTGGAAGCACTTCAGAAAATAAAAGACCCCACAACTCTGCGGGAACTAAGGAGCCTCCTTGGACTAACTAATTACAGCAGAAAGTTCATTGAGGATTACGCAGAGATCACAAGACCCCTGATTCATCTTTTGAAGGGGGGGTCAAGTGGGAGTGGGGTCCAGAACAAGCAGAGGTAGTAAAACAACTCAAAAGAAGCCTCTCACAAGCGCCTTACCTAGCTTACCCTGTCAAAAACAAGGAGTTCTTCTTAGAGACAGGGTTCTCAAATACATGCTTGACTGCAGTATTTATCAAAAGCATGACAAGGTCAATAAAGTAATCTCCTATGCGAGTAAGACTTTATCCTCTGTGGAGGAAAAATTCAATGATTGTGAGAAGGCACTCCTGGCAATGGTGTGGGCATTGAAGAATTAGTGCCCGTTTATCCAGGGGGAACACATCATAGTGGAGACTCCACACCAGCCTCTGCAATATCTCCAAAGTGACAGAACCCGGGCCGTAAATGTGAGTAATTACCAAATTACTTCCTTGATTCTGTCAATACAAGGCTTTCCTGTGGAGGTCAGATATGGCCAAAACAAGAAGAGTCCCCTCACGCAAGGTCTGGCTTACTTGCATTATTGTGCCAGAGAAAACTGTCTCGAGGAGGAAAGTCTTAAAATCAAGGACAACATGGAGGCATACCTTAATTCCCCACACAAAGTCTTTGAAGAAGACCAGTGTGAGGGAATGCGCATGGTCTATGTGGATGGATGTTCTTACCATGTTGACAACAACGGGGAGAAGGAGCTTGTGGCCGGCGTAGGGAATGCATGGGTGAATGATGCCCCAGAACCCTCCGCTGGGTACAAAATCAGTCCCCGAAGTAGTCAAGTGGCAGAGTTGATGGCTGTGCATCAAGCCATCCTCACTGCTGTCCAACACCAACTCCACGAACTGGTCATAATCACAGATTCAAATTATGTACGGAACGGGTTCATGGAGCACCTGGTTAACTGGAAAACCAGAGGCATGCTATGTGCTAATAACAAACCATTGAAACATGGGAAATTAATCCAAAATATTGATGATCTGGTCACCTCGAATGGGATGACCATCTGCTGGAAAAAGATTAAGGGTCATTCTAAAGTAGAGGGACCTGGCAAAACTTGAAATGGCCTAGCTGATCAGCTAGCCAAAACCGGAGCCATCCAAGGGGATCTACTTGAGATCGAGTCCCTGTTGGGGGAAATCCAGGTCGCTGCTATAAATAGGTCTCATACAAATTCCTCACAATGAACTCAACTGCACAGTGGAGTAAGGAGACCCCAGATGCTGATTTGATTATGGCTCAAAAAGGGGATCCAATAATTGGTAAGTTTTATCAACACATTGAGGACCCTGAGAACTTTCCCCTGACAGATACCGATTACATAGGGAAAGAGGACCTCAGAGTGTTGATGAAATGTCCAAAAATGTTCCGAATCCAAGACGGTTTGTTGGTGAGGAGATCCCTAGCTGGCCATGACCAATGGGTGGTCCCCAACTCATTCGGAAGCCTGATGCTAAGTCACGCCCATGATGCGGCCACAGCCGGTCATTGGGGGTTTCATACGACACTTGAAATCTTAAGAGAGGTTGCATACTGGCCACATATGAGGTAGGACCTCGACCAATACTTGAAGGGGTGTCTTGTGTGTGCACAATTTCAGCCAACATCCCTCACACACCGTGCGCCTCTCCAAAAGAGGGGGATGACACTGCCTTGGTCAGATGTACAAGTCAATTTTATCGGGCCGGTGATTCGCTTCTCTAGGGGGAACAAGTACATGTTGACCGTGACATGCTTGTTCACTAAATGGGTGGAATGTCACCTGGCCCCAAATTGCAAGGCAGAAACAGCAGCTGCCCTGATGATCAACCACATCTTCTCGCGTTTTGGACTACCCCAAAGAATTGAGTCAGACCGAGGAAGTCACTTCACTAGCGAAGTGATGACAATGATGTGGGAGATACTTGGGGTCAAAAGGAAACTACACATTGCTTACCGGCTAACCTCTAGTGGTGAGTGAGAGATACAACAAGAAAATTGTGAGCATATTAAAAAAGTTTGTGGCAGATTCTGGGCCAAGTTGGGACATTCAATTACCTCTTGTCCTGATGGCCATCAGATCTACCCCTTCTTCTGCAACTAAAATGTCACAGTTTGAGCAGATGACTGGACGAAGGATGGTGCTCCCCCAGCATCTGCTCTACAGAACCCAAGAGCAGTCCTTGATAAATGCCTCCACAACTCATGAGTATGTTGAGAATCTGAGAAAACACCTTCAACATGCTTTTGCCTATGCTCAGCGGAATCTCGAAAGATCTGCAGACAGTATGAAGACCCACTATGACCTGAAGACAACTAGAAAAGAATACCAAGTAGGAGACCGGGTCTACTTGTACAATTTCCAAAGGAACCAGGCCAAACAGCGCAAATTTCTTCCTAGCTGGTGGGGTTCTTTTGAAATTGTCTACAGAATCTCACCAGTCGCCTACAAAATCTGTATCCCCAAAGGCAGTTTGGGAGAAGGGGAAGATAAGTGGGTCCACATCAACCAGCTGAAGTGTTGCCATCCTAGGCACTCTCTGCAGCAACTAGAGGATTCATCTGGAAACCCAGAGGGGGACATTCCAGCTTCCTAGAAATTTACGACTGTAAAAACCATTCCATCTGTTGCAATCAGTAATAATTATAAGCAGGAAAGATTGTCATTCAGATGTCAAATGTATGCGTCTACCCCACTACATGAATGGTGGTGGGGAAATGTCTACAAATATGCTCTCTTTTGTCATCATAGGACGGAAAACATGGATGCCAATACCAAGGAGGACCACTCAGTGACCGGAAGGAAAGACCCAAGGGGCCCGGGGTATCGCTCCATACTCTCATCCGGAACCGGCGAGGAGAATCTGTCGATCTACCATTGATGGGAGAAGCAGACGAATTTTTTCACTTGGACCAAAGAGAAAAACTGAACATCCCAAATCTCCCGACTTCCCCTTGACGGGCGGTCAAAAGTCAAGTCACGAGGGGGAGCATGTGGGATGTATTAACCCACTTATGCTCTGCCCTGCGACATCACTGTGTGCTGATGGTGCCAGAATCATTAAAATGGCTGCAAAAGACCTATGCGCGCCTAAACCTAAGGAAATTGCGCTCTATAAAGCAAAAAATATGGATGGCAAATCAACCATGCATGTTGTCAGTGGTGGAACGGAGACCACACTTCTGATACATGTCATTGGGCTGCCCAAACAGTAAAGATGGAGACTGCATGAAAAGCAGTGCTTGATGAAAGAAATCCGGAATCTTGTTTTTAAATCTTTTCTTGGTTGCTGGAAATACAAAATGCTGGTGCAAAACAACCACAAACATCCAATCTTCTTGTTGGGTGTCACATATTACTGAATTCAAGAAATCACTGTGAAATTGCAATGTCCTGGAAAGCTGAATTGGTCATCTAAACACCCACGGCAAATGGTGCCTGGTTGTGGGATCTGTCAAAATCTGGGCGCAGTACCAGCGGCGGCCTGAATGACTGTTTCAAAAGCCTGTTTTAAAACTGTAAACTTGTACCATTAAGATCTAATGTCTAAAATCTAAGTAACCTGTCATCAAGAGAAAACTAGGTTGTAACTATTTAAACTTCATGGTTTAGAGTCTGGAATCAGTGTTCTAGATGTTAGTTTTAAAATTGCAAGTTTATTTTAAACAAAGAAAAATGTAACAAAGTGACATTTAAATTCAGCCTGTCTCCAAGCCAAAATCACAAACAAACTTCCCCAACCGGGCCAGTCAACCCCCTTCTACTCTCTAGACCAGGAACTCACATTCATGTGTTGATTAAGAGGGGCGGAGCACTTGGGCTGCTCTGTGAAAGGCATAATGGACTTCCTCTCAGTCAAGGAGATGCTAATCAGGAAGGATCGTAAAAGGCCTCTGCCAGAGGAAGGGGGCGGAGATTGCTGCGGAACTGCAAGCAGGAGAAGGAGGCGGGGACAGACAACATTTGTTGATTCAAAATGGACCAAAAGCATATTTCTAAAAAGACTGATAATTTACGGTAAACAATTGTAAAATAAATATGTTAACCCGGGACTTCTGAACCTAAATTTATTCTGCACATTTTAAGAGGAGCCAGAACTCTGTGCTAGGTTCTGGGAATGCACAGTGAAAATTCTGGTTTTGTAGCAAATGTATTTATGTCAGAAGCATGAAACTTCACACGCTTATGCCCATATACAATGCACACATGTGTACAAATTTTGGACGAATTAGATATTGTATCCTAGACCAAAAGTGCAAATTCTGTCAAATCCAGACCCAAGACCCTACAGAGATGGGGCTTGCAAGAGTATTTGTTCCATAAAATATGTGATCTATGCATGTTATCTTTTATAAAGATTGCACAAATGTAAATATGTATTATACCCAAAAGTAGATTTTTGGTTCAAAAGGCAAGGGGAGGATGTTCTGAATCATAAAACCACATCATCATGGTGACACCCTGTTTTGTCCTCCAATCAAGGGAGAAAGTGGACTCTAGGCAATAGGGGTGCACTTAGGATAATTCAGCATACACACCCCTTTATCAAATGCATAAATAGAGACATCTGAGGACTTAGAAAGACTCACAGATCCACCCATCATCCCAATCTTGGCGAAGCATCCTGCAGGAGAACTATCCATATTCCAGACTCCAGAAACCTGGCAAGCAGAAAGGCTCATTGCTAGCTGAACCACTTTCAGCTGGGCCTTAACTTCCAGACCCATCCCACAAACCTAAAGGGGAAACAAAAGAAACAGCCAGGCTGTGCTGTACTGCTTGCCTGCCTAATAACTATCTTCAGAACCAGAAGGGCAGATTAAACCCAATACTGTGCTGTGCGATGCTGTGACCAGAGAGCCATTGTAGATCCAGTCCAGTCGTGCTACCGTGCAGACCAGAGCGCCTTGCTGTCCAGTCCGGTGTGCCCAGCAGAATCCTAGAATCCCTGAACTGAATCCCTGATGTTCTGTTCAAATACATATAGTGAGTATCCAGAGTATAGAATTGCATCACTAGCCTATATACTGTCCATAGTAATCCCTATCTAAATCCATCCTATATTATCTTTAGAAACCTGCATTGTTAGAATTATTTTGAATTGCCTGAACTCTCTATCTCACTCCTACTATCTTCCTACTGTAATAATATAGTTAAAATCATCTTTGTTCTGATATATTGCATCTGAAGAAGGCAAGCTTCTCGGCTGGCAGTCGCCATGATCAAGTGACTGAGCTTCCGTGTAGCAATTGCTTCTTCATAGTCTCCCCTAGTGTAAAGAAACCCTGTTTGCCTTTTAAAAGCGCATCCTTGTTTTCCCATTTGCCTCTATCTGAAAAAAACGACCTCCACGAAAACGTCCATAACCATTTTCATGCTAGAAACGACATTTAAGTGCCTGCTTGTAGCTAATATCCTAAGCTTTCTATAGAACCCAAAACCGCATCCCAAATCCTTATAGTTCTCCTGCGATCGCAATTACCGCATGCGGAAAAGTTTGCAGCAAATTTTCATTTTGGCAAATCTATAATGTATAAAATAGCTTTTCATTGCACCCAACCTCAAATTTCAGTTTTCCCATTGCTTACTACTCTCACGTCATTGCTAGTGTTTGTCCACAACCATATAAAGTGGCTGCCATTAGAATTCCAACAATTTCTGTGATTTAGCACATTTTTTGTGTTTTTGCCTATTCCATTCAAAGCCAACATTAAAACCATTTTGACAGTTTGCCAATTATTCCTGTTTCTCTCTTGTGTTGCTGGGGGGTAATTGGGATTGACATTTGTTTGAATTCTGCATTCCTGATACCTGTTCTCTCTCCCCCTAAATCTCTATACTGCACATTGGGGGGCTGAGGGGTGTGCAGGGGGAAATAGTAACCACACTGCTATTTGATTTGAATATACGCCCAAAAGTATTATTGCTGTGCTGCATTATTTGGGCGCATCTATACTCTGTGTGATTAAAGAGATTTCTTAGTGTGACATCACCCCATTGGTGATTATTGTATCCCCATTAAAAATAGTGTGATTATATTGTGAATATATAAATAAATATTTTAACTTTGCAAACCAGCCTGATTCCTGATTCAGTGTGACCGGGGGGGTGGGTTCCAAGAGAGGGGCGTGATATAAGTGGTACATCGTTCAGAATAAAAGAACTTATAGACACAAATAATTAAATAAGGATTTCAGTTGTGCATTACACGCTAGGCATTGACTTAGGTGAAGTGCCGGATTGAAATCACTTACAGATTGGGGGCTCGTCGGGGATCCTGAATTTGACATACCACTTGTGACAGTCTAATACAGAGTGCTAACTGACGGGGTACATAAACCCTGTTGGGCTACCACACTGTGATACTCTGTGAGAAGCACCCTTCAATCGAAACACCCCAAGGAAATTGGCCTATTTTGCAAAAATAAAATAACTCCTGTAAGTCAGAAAGGAAATTAATATTTCCGGAATGGCGACCCTAGTAGAAATTAATATGGTAAGAGAACACCTACTGCACAAATTATTTGTCAGGGGTGAATGGACAGAACAGAATCAGAATGTTTGGTTGCAGGAAATTAAAGAACAGGCCACTGCCACAGGATTAGACACATGGCAGAATCAAGGTCCATTACACATGGCACTGAGTGAATTGTACATGGCCCCTAAGGTAAAAGAAGAGCAAAGTAAAATTGCCAAAATAGCGGCACATCTGTACCTCCATATTGGAGCAATACAGGAGAAATATGCCGAAAACCTTGATCTGGCAAATAGGCATGTACAATCACTAGAAAAGCCCAAATTGATTTGGACTCTGCAGAGCAAAGGCTACAAAAGAGCTTAGAATCAGAAAATGAAACCAGGCAGTACCTGATCAAAATAAAAGGAGATCTGGATATCCTGCAGCAGGAGAAGGTAGAGCAGAATACCGAAGTACTGGCGCTGCAGAATTAGTGCCAAGAAAGTTTGGACTCCCTACTACGGAGCCAACAAAAGCTGGAGCAGCAAATGAACTACAATAGAGTATGTGCAGAGCAGATTGTCACCCTGCAAAACCGCCTAGACCAAGTTAAAGAAGAAAATAATACATTAATTCTCAAAGACCTTGACACCCAGTCAGAATTTGATGAAGAGTGCCAGAAAGCTGGTGCAATTCAAAAACAAAGGTACGACCTGGCTGCACAGAGGGGTACTCTCTTTCAGGAAAGGGACACCTTAGGCCAGGAGATCAGTTATTTAAAAGCTCAAATGGAAGAAAATCACCTGGCCCTTCAGGGACTGGGTGAACTCCAAAAAGACCACGGAAAACTGTTAGAGCACGCCAGAAAAATGGAAGATGCTCTAGCCAAGAAGGACCAGGCCAGTAAGGACAGGACTCAGGAGGTAACCCTCCTGCAGCAAAAATTGTCCCAATTTTCGAAACTTACCCAGGAAGCACAGAGAGACACTGAGGCTCTCTGTGAGAAAAATGACAGTCTCCACAGACAGGTAGCTATGCAGGAACAACTCATAGAGACTAGTAAGGCCTTGATAGAAGAGCAAAAGGGCCAAATTCTTGCATGGCAACAGGGAGTAGGGCCTGAGAGAGATGAGGTCCGCTGGGAAAGGGAAACACCTGAGCATAACCTCAGGAACCCTGGTACCAGAGACTTTCATCTCTTCAACTCCATGGACTCTGCCACCCCCATGTCCACTGGTGCACATGAGCCAAGTGCCACGGAGATGGCAGACTTCAACCCAATGAGAAATATGGGGCTCATAGATCAGCACCTCCCATGAATGGATGTGCGGGCATCTGTGTATGGGTTCCCAAGTGCTAGGGCCATCTTCTCTGATCAGGGAGACTCCAATGAGGGGAGGGTCAGAAAGATGGATCCTCAAAAATATAATTTCCCCAGAGAACAGATGGTAAAATTTAGTGGGGACTCCATGAGAGTAGGTCCACTAAGGGCATCTTGAAAACCTCTTCCCAGCTAGGACAGTGGGGGTGGGAGGTACTGGGCCAATCCTGGGAGCAAGGAAGAATCAAAAGACTCTTCTGAGCTCCACAGGACTCAAGAAACTAGGCCCCCACATTCTGCCAGCCATTCCCAAGCTCGCAGAATCCAGGAGAGCCTAGAAGACCAGACAGGCACCTCTGGTAGCAGTGCCTCTGAGTCAGAGATGAGTGGACCAGGGTCACCCGAACCAAAAAAGCCAACAAGGTCAGGAGGGCCTTGCTCAAGGATCCCCTAAAACAAATAAAAGCCTTCAGGAGCGTCATCACGCCCTATCATAAGAATGCAAAGTATTCGGTTTGGGTGCCCCTTGAGCTATTTGAACAAATGATGGCCACTTTCCATTTGAAGGACAGCCAAAGCTTTATTCAATATGTAAAGTGGACCTTTTCTCCCGAGTACTCCAGCTTCTTTGCGGGGCTGGGGGATCAGAATCATTCCAGATGGTCCACCTATAGGGCGGCCATCCTGAAACATTTTCTATTCACAGGAATCTTCAGGAGGCTCGCAAGGCAGCCTACAACTTGCAATGTGGGGAAGATCAGGCCCCACAAGAATGTGTTCAAGAGTTAAAACGCACCTTTGCGCCGACCACTAGAAAGGTACGCACTGACAGCAAAGAGTTTGTAAACACTTTCTTCTATGCTCTCCCTAAGTATATCATGACCAGCTAGTGAGGGAATTTCACGAGAAAAGATCACTAGACTGGGTCATTGAACAAGCCACACACATTTATGAGGTGCAAAAGCCAATGGAAAACAAAAATAATCCAAAAAGCCCCAAAACAACCAATACCCCTGCTTCTGCTAAAGTGGCGGAGGTGAAGGTTGCCCCCATTTTGGATTTAGAGATGGGGGGCTAAAAACCTGCCCGCACAGAATCAAAACAACCCCAAACCCAGAAGGCCCTCGGGCCAATCACAAACAAGGAGCAAGGGAGGTAATCGCACAAATGGGATCCCTAACTCCCCTGACTACATCAGCCCCACGCTACAAGGGGAATAGAATTAGCCCATCCTGGGTTATGTGTGGACTCCTCCAGCCCAAGGGGTGTGGGGGGATCCAACCAGATAGCAGCTAACCTAGGGAACTTCCCTCCTCACTTCCCCCAGGAGGGCAGTAATCCCCCAAATAGCGGACAGAATTTCTTCCCAAGGTACCCGCAAAACTTTAACCCCCAAAACAATCCATCGTTCTTTCCCCACTTTCCTGAGCCCAGACAGCCAAATCCGGAAGAGGGGAGGCCAAGGGTGGAGGGGTACCCAAACTTTCCTAACCCAGGGTATTTTGGGAGAAGGGATAGCTACCCTTCCCAGGGTCAGCCCAGGGGAGACATGAGGACCCCGTACCAGCCAGAGCGGATGTCCCAACTAGAGCGCTAAGTCCAGAACATGGCACAGGATCTGGGTCGCATGCTGAGGGCTCAACAGAACCCTCAGATGAGCATGGTGGTGCAGAATGCCTCAAATCCAGGACCTGTGCTCCAGAGCAATGACAGGGGAAGAACCCCGACAACCCACCGGTTCCCAGGTAGGAGGCACAAAGGGAAGGGGGGTGTAAAGCCTTTGAGGAAGCTTCCTTCCCCACTTGTAAAAAGCCCCTGGAAACCCAGTAACCGGAACAAAAATCTCCTGCCCCCGACAGTCTGCAACCCAAGGAGCAGAGGGGGGTAGGAGAAATAAAGGGCCCAAAAAGACCCATTTTGAGGAGGAGGTAGAAATATTCCAGTTTGAAGGAGAGGGGTCCTCAGAGGATCCTGGGAAAAGGACCTTCTCCTTCAGAGATGGGGGAA